>NW_026919091.1:0-15326 GCF_032062105.1 Saccostrea cuccullata | reverse complement strand
AAAAAGTTCATCCTTCGAAGACTATTATCGCGAGACGAGGGCAACGATATTTAATTTATTTAATATTAATAAAATGTTCTACCTTGTTATGTTACAACAGCGATTACTAGTCACGTCGTCTATTTATTATTACAATCAAATATTGAAAGACATCTCTTTTACAATAATAACCAGAAGTTCATTATCACTGTAGTTTTATTTTCAAAAATAAAAACTGGGAAATTTTTCCTTTTTCCTTCTTCATCATCTTAATTAATCAAAATCAATTTACAATAATTATACTCGGGAAATTTAGTTTTAACCCATAATTACTTGCGATTAGAGTCTTCGTAGTCGAAATTTTTTTATTTGTTGAAATACTGAGCACAATAATTTGACCACTAGTTGTACTTTATTTTTAACCCATTTGTTTTTATTCTCACGTCAAGCAGAATATACGCAAAAACTTCTACATTAGAAAAAGAAAGAAAACATTTTTCTGCAGCCTTCAGCTAAAAATTAGATATAAAAACGAAGTTTTAACCAAGTTCAAATTTTGCTTTCATTCATTTGTTGACTCTATCCCAGTGAAGTAAAAATCAAAGGACACTACATAATCTGTCTCAATTGTATCGTTTTTTTATATGAACAGACTATATACGAAGGTTTGTTTGAAAAGTTCCCGGACTGCTGTCATAGCTTTTCCTTTAACGTCATATATTATCCAAATTTGGTAGAAACATTGTAACAACGAATGTGAAAGATTTTTATAATTTTTTTTTAAATAACGTTATTCATATTAAATTTATGCTGAATCGAAAACGGCAAAACTGGATCGCGGAGCAGATCAATATATACAATGTAGTAATTTACAAATAATGTGGTTTCACCAATTTTCGTTGGCATCAATTTTCGTGGATTTTGTAAAACAGACGTTTTCGAGGACACGTAATTTCGTGGACAAAAGCATTGCCTAGTATATAAATAAATATCATATTTCTTAATTCAATGAACATTTGAATTCATGGATCTACCCAACAACAAAATCCTCGAAAATTGGTGCTCAGCGAATATTGATGAAACCACAGTAATACACTTAACAATGTCTTTAGTTATATTTTCTTCAAAATGGCACAAAAACGAAAAAAAAGGAGATTTCTATTGAGCTATGTGTGTAGGTTCTAAAAATATACTTGACATGCACTTCTCAATACAAATGATGACATGAACCAACAACCTCAAAACGAGGTAAATTATTGACAAACAAGTAGAGGAAACATAAATATCATCAGTCTCATTAAAATACATCATCTCGTAAATTCTATGCTCGATACAAGAAGTAGTGTAAATCAGATGTTGATATCTTGTCAGCAAATACAATTTATCATTGAGTCAAATGCTGACTGACGTTTTTCATACTAATTGTTAGTTCGTTATTTATACACTAAATTGACGACGGATTTTCTCGTTATTTCACGATGATGACGAGTAGCGTACGGCGGGTTTGACCGATTGGCAGGGAATACTCAATCCTCCAAAACACCTGATCCCACCTCTGATTTTTTGGAGGTCCGTGTTTGCTGTACTCCAAATTTGTATTGTTTCATGGACTTTTGAGCTTGATTGATGGATTGCTTATTGTTTAAAATCCTTCTCGAGAATTTTTTACTCATATGGAGACATCACCTTATGCCGGTGAAGGGCGTCAAATTCAGACCTATACTCGGCACTCAGGGCCAGTGAGTAGTGGGGGTTCTTTATCGTGCCTACCGTGACACGGGACCTACATTTTTAAGGTCATATCCGAAGGACCTGTGACTTTCACTTCTAGTGCCCAGGGATTGGCGAAGGAACAGTCGCTACCTTTGTTTACGTCTTAGGTATGACGCGGTCGGCGCTGCGAACGATAATCGAACCCGGGCCTTCCGATCACGAAGCGAACGCTCTACCACTAAGCTACCGTGACCGGTACTTTTGATCTTAAATAATGTTTGTTATCTCCATATGATTCATTCTCAGCAAAGTTTGTTGAGGCAAGGTGTAAAACTGTCCTGAAAATATATCATTATTTATAAATTAAAACCCATATTTAATATTCCTAGCATATCAAAACGGAACATATACTATAAACGGAGACAAGGACAAAGATATCTAATTTACTTCATATTGATGAAATGTTCTACCTTATTATTCTACTCAAGCAATTACGTGTCACGTCTGCTCTTCATTATAACAAATTAATTATTGAAAACTTATATTCTACAATAATAACCAGACATTCATGACTTGCGAGGTTTCATTTACAAAAATAAACTTGGGGGAATTCTGTTTTCCTCATAAAGACAAAGATATTTAATTCACTTAATATTGATCAAATGTTCTACCTTCTTATTCTACTCAAGCAATTACTTGTCACGTCTGCTCTTCATTATAACAAATTAATCATTAAAAACTTATATTCTACAATAATAACCAGACGTTCCTGACTTGCAAGGTTTCATTTACAAAAATAAACTTGGGGGAATTCTGTTTTTCTCATTTTTTTTTTTTTACCTTCTGTATTTTTTTTCCAAATATTACTTGTCTTGCAGTTTAATTTAAGCTAATAATTATAATTTTGCATGCAAAGTTTACAGGTTTTGTGGACCATACTTTTCCCTGGAATTCTGCAGAATTACTAACCTCTTATCGGCCAATCTGGAGTTTATATCTTTCAATTGATTCGATACGCAAGAATATTCTAAAACGAGGTAAATTATTGATAAACAAGTTGATGAAACAAGAATATCAACAGTCTCGTTTGAAGTCATCATTCTGTGATTTCTATGGTCGACCTTGTCAGCAAATATAATTCAATGAGACAAATGTCAGCTGACGTTTTTCATACTAAAAGTTTGTCCATTTTTTTTACACAGAATAGACGACGAATTTCCCCGTTATTTCCCGATCATGACAAGGAGCACATGGCGAGTGTAATCTTTCAGCATAGAATGCTCACTCCTCCATGGTACCTGATCCCATCTCTCATGTTTTGGAGGTTCGTGTTTGTTCAGCTCCTATTTTGGATTTTTATGGGCATTTGAGCTTAACAAACTGCTCTTAATGTCCATTTATTTCATGTTTACCCCTTTATCCATTGGATATTGCTCATGTAATATTGTTTTCGTATCCCATATTTAAGTGCAATTATGACGTCACAATGGTTTTTGTGTTAGCATGATGAAGTTATATAAAATGAAGTGAACCATATAAAAACAGTGTAAAACAGAATATATTCGAAAGCTTCTGAGTGGTGATTAACTTTGATGTTTTTTGCACGTCTATATTCCCTAAGCCTTAACAGATATGGCGCAGTTCGCTATATCTGTTTCATATTTTAACCTACTTTTGACAATAATGACCAACATGATTATGTCTGAAATGTATTTGTAAACTTGAAAAAAAAAGTCATGCTTTGATGATGATTATTGCTAGGATTTATGTGATTAATTTATCATTTATCAAATCTTCTGCCTTGTTATTTAATTACAGCGATCACTTGTCACGTATTCTATTCATTACCATAATTAAATAGTGAAAGAATTTCTTTTGCAATAATAACCAGATGTTCATTATTACTGTAGTTTTATTTACAATAAAATAAACACTGGGAAATTCGTCTTTCTTCATTATCATAATTAGGGATGTCCAAATTGTCAATAATTGATATTCGAATATTCGATAGGAATATTCGAATATATTCGAATATTTGATAAAAATAATGCATTTGCATTATAAAATATATTTTTTCACTCTCCTAACCAGTATACGTTTTATGTCATTTTGGAATAAAATTTCACGCAGAGTTTTGTAAATGCAAAGTAATTATCTTTTTAAAATTTTACAGAATATATGAAGAGCATACATCCAAAATGTAATGAAAATTAATTTGTTTCTCGAAATTCAAATGAATCTTTAGTATGTTCCAAATGATCGTCTTACCAAAGTCTACACCAATTACCACGCTAAACAATAACTAGTATCTACTGAAGAAAAATTAAAATCAATTAATTTTAGCTAAATAATTTTCTGATAATTATTTTAATGATATAAACATGTAGGACTCCAAAGTGCAATGGGACTCCAAAGTCCAATGGTCACGCCAAAGTCCGATGGTCTGCGCCAAACCCCGATAGTTTCAGGCACGTAGCATCGTTTTTGAAAGTGGGGGGGTAGTGACCAACTTTTTCAAAGCCAACTTACTATCTATCACTTCCAATTTTTTCCTTACAATCCTTCCTATCAGTACATTATGGTTATAAACTGGGGGGGCCAACCATCCTTTCAATGAACATTTACTATAGTAATGGTTATGTTGGGGAAAAAAGTGGGGGGGCCAGGCCCCCCCTGGCCCCCCCGGATACTACGTCCCTGGGTTTGACACGCCAAAGTCATATGGTGCAGAAAACAATTAACGTTTATGACGTCATAGTACTACTGCAAAAAATGCGATGCCGCGCCATGCCAAGGCCTGGCGACTGTTTCACTAACAAATCGCAAATCGTAAACGTACGATAACGTTTACGATTGCTAGAGGTGCACGTAAACGAGCGTTTCACAAAACTTATCGTAAACGTAGCACTTACGACTGGCGAGTTACGACCAACTTATTGGAACTCTTCTGACAAAGGAGTTGTATTTGTATTTGTTTGAGAGTGAGAGAAGAAGAGAAAGAAAGAAAGAAATCTATATCATTACGAAATAAAAATAAATATCTTTCATTATTTAATTGTCTTCGTCTTCAAAAATAAAGAAAGAGAGAGGGAGAAAAAAAGGACAGCTGATGGAAAATAGATCACTAAAATGAAAAAATATAATTTATATATCTATTCTGTGCATAAAATTTGATTAAAATTCCTTTTTATAACTAGGATCAAATTATACGTGTCGAATATCTTTATTCATTCTTGCATTTAACGTATCTTAATTATCAAGTATAGTCCACAATGGCGTATGTTTTAGTTTACTTAACTCTTAAAAGTTATTTTACTCTCTGCGAAAAATTATGACACAGTGACACTCGTGGTGAAACAAAACATACTAAAAAAGTTTTTTTCCCCGACTGTATACGTACATCTATACTTAGACGTTTTCGTTTCATGTTTCTGTTAAGAATTACAATTAATTGATACATGTGCTACAATGCGGCATGTTTATTATTTTAAATATTGCCAAAACTCACACGCATGTTTTAAAAAGTATTTTTAGATCAGTATAAATACGTAAGCAAAGATGTTAGCAAACTATCCATTGCAATATCTCGTTCAAATCTTAAAACATCGGGAAAATAATACAGTAAAAATATTTTACTGTTACAATTTGCAAGTTAATCTTATAAAACAAATTTATTCAATCTAAATCTCTAAATTGATGTTAACGCTGATTCAACAACCGACAAAATCCTCCTTGTATAGCTTGTATAGTAGTTTGTATATATTGGAGCTATGCCCGTGGCAATGGTTTTAAAAAAAAAAGGGGGGGGGTGTCAAGTTCCCCAAATTTTACCTGAGGAGCAAAATGAAATCAAACAAAATTTAATTGTAACCCCCCCCCCCCCCCAAAAAAAGAAGGGGGTAACTTCCGAGAGTAATCTGACAAGCAAAGGAAAATTATAAAATGTCGAAATCCTAGAATTTGTCGGTGCCCGACCTTTCAGCAACAAAAAGTAGGAAGGGAGAAGGATCTGAACAACATAGCCTATCTGAAGAAAGATCTACTATGTAGCAAAATTTATGCCAAAAAAGTGGACACTCTCCGTGTTCTACTGGCCTCTGTTTACATCTACATGTATGTATATTAGTTTTCATAAGTTAGAAAGGTTAGTTTGATTTTGTTTTGACTGACCCAGTAAGTAACTAAATTTTCATTTTAAAGAAATTCGCTTATTTTCACAAAATCACGTATACCGTGTGCATTTTCCAGCAATCAATTTATTTAGAAAAGAAAAATAAAAATCAGTGAGGAAATAGAGTTAAAATTCTTAGTTTAATTTTATTTCTGTGTCACTATTCATTTTTATAAATGGGGTGTGGAGAATGTGCATCTATCTTGTAAGCGATCGTATTCAAAACGCATTCGATCTTATTTTAATATGTATTTTATCGCTTGATTTTTATGATCGAGAGCAGAATATATTGAGCTTTAAAATAAAATTGAAAATTAAAAGTATTTCTTATATAATTGTCAAATTGATTTTTTTGTATTGTATCTTTTTTTTTTTATTTGGACAGTGTGATTTTAAGATCGGACTCGGTCTACACAAAATACTATTGTTGTTAATGAAAAGCAGACAGAAATGTAAGAAAGTGACAAATCACTTAGTTTATTGCTTATATTGTCGTTTTCTATTTCTTTTTTCATAAAATCACTTGCACGTAAGTATTTTAAGAGTGCCCCTGACTGCTCGTAGAATTACGATCAAGTTTAATCGTAACTCGCAAAACGTAAATCTTAGTGAAACGCACGTACGTGCTACGTTCAAGTTTACGTCTACGTTTACGAGCTACGACCCGTTAGTGAAACGGTCGCCTGAATATTTAAAATAAATACAAATAAAATATTAAATGCAAAGTGTTAGTCTCGCACCTATATCCAAAAGATTAGGGTTAGCCTAATCTTTTGGATATAGGTGCGAGACTAACACTTATCAGTCGAACAATGTGCATTAACCATAAGCTAGGTATCTTGTTTGGGTGCAGGACTAATCTAAATCAGTCCAATAGTGTGCGAGGACTAACCATAAAATCTCTTGGGTGAGTTCGAAGAAACACACTGGTGTTCAAGAACTAACCCAAACAGTCGAATGGTTTACAAGGACTAACCTTAATAGCTCTGGTGGGCGAAAGCAGTAAGCAAACTCAGTAAAATTGTAAGCAGGACAAATACTAAATCAATGGATTTTGAATGCTGAAGAATAACCTTGTTAAATTGTTAACGTAACAAACGCTAACGAAAAAGAACCCAGAAAGAAGGGGGTCTAGCAGATATCTGTTAATGCGCCCAGGTCGATAGATCGGGGCGTATATTGTCTTTGTCCTGTCTGTTCGTCTGTTGTTAACTTGAAGGACAGTTATACAAACTTTTGTCGCTATTTTTAGCACAGGGGCATGAGGAGAGTTATTGCGTATAAAACAGGTCATGACGTTGGACTGTTGTGACGTCATAAACGTTGATTGTTCCTTTGCATCATCGGACTTTGGCGTATCAAACGATCGCACTTTAGTGCAACGTGTCTCATAGGAAACGAACCATCGGACTTTGGCGTGACCATCGGACTTTGGCGTTCGTAAAGACACCGAACCGTCGGGGTTTGGCGCAGACTATCGGGGTTTAGCGAGACCATCGGACTTTGGCGTCACCATCGCACTTTTGAGTCTTACAAACATAAACATGTGTCCATGTGTTTTCTGTAAAACTGTGTCCTTACAACAATACAAACTGATTGTATGTACATGGCACTGCTATACTACTAATTAAATAATCAAAGAATATTTATTCTAATAGTTACACTCTTCACACTTTAAAAGTTATCCGACAAGAGTGTCTTTTAATTTTTTAAAATCAAATCTTATTCCTAGTCAACGGTACGGACTTGATTCAATTTCAAAAGAAACTTGCCAGATTTTTCTCTCTATTGATTGCTTGTTCTTAAAATCCGAATATTCGAATCATATATTTATATTCGAATATCAACTCATCGAATGAATATTCGAATATTCGAATATTCATTGACATCCCTATTCATAATTAATTAAAATTAATTCAAATAGGTATACTCGTGAAATTTAGTTTTAACTCAGAAGTACACGCATACTGCGTTAGAGTCTTTGTAGACGAAATCTCTTTATTTGTTGAAATTTTTAGCACAATAAGTTGACAATTAGCTTTTCTTTATTTTTAACTAATTTGTTTTTATACTCCAAACACTTCCAAAAACTTCTACACGAGAAAAAGAAAGAAAGCTTTTCTGCGGCCTTTAGATAAACATTTAGATATCTAAACGACCTTTGAACCAATTAATAATTGTTGCTTTCATTCATATGTCGAATATATCGAATCTATCTATACCAATGAACTAAAACTTTAAGACACTGCATAGTCTATCTCAATTGTTTCGTGTTTGAATATGAATTGTCTATATATAAGGCCTATATACGATACTCGTACAATAATTACCAACTAAACTTTATGATAAACCGAATGGCCTCAGATTTTCAGTTGCCAACTACTTTTACTTTTGAAGCATGGATAATATTTCAACACCACCAACATATGGTGTTTTAAAACTTATTAAATATGCAAAAACGCGCTCATAAATTTTAAACGGAGTCAAGCCGCTGACAAGTAATCTAATGCTTCAATGATTAATGTTAAGTTTGAATCTATTAACAAAATGGTCGATGGCCATTATTATAATATGTTCTGTACATACAAACTATTGTTGGATTATATTCTGCCTTTAAAATTTTGATACCATGTGTTTAAGCACTATTTGTGTAAGCTTCAGATCTGAATCCTGAAGATCTTTAGTATAATAGATTGTCTCGCCAATATACTTTTGGGCCAGCCACTGAAAAGAAAAGTTTATTTGTTTTGAAACATTACATATTACTTTACATATTCTTTAACTTTCTTTTACCAAAAAATATTTCCAAGAACACTGTTTTTTTAAGTCTGAAATTGAAACTATTGAAAAGGCTACATTCATTGTACAAAATCGTACATTTTAATGATAATGACTTTTGAAAAATTCTGTAATTTTTAATTTTCTTTCTTTTTTTTTTTTTTTTTTTTTTTTTTTGGGAAAAATCACATCTGATTTACACCACTTCTAGACTATGCTATAGAACATTGCATTTGAAATTTCTCCTAAACAGAAGTTAATATTTTTTTAAAAGAATTGAAAAGTTTGAAAACTACAGTTTCGCTATATTAGTAGGAAATGCCGGGTGTAGATTTCAATTTAAGGTATGGTTGAGTACAAGACTTAACCTTTTTATGATAAAAATATTACTTATGGTCACAGCATCGCCCCATTTACTGGAAAATGTCAGGTTAAGCAGCTGATGGATTGTGTCAGAATCATCTTCACACGTACAGTACCGACCAGACCCAACCTGACACCCAAGCAGTCCCAGAAAGTAGTCCCCGGGACTGCTTTGGGACCTCTCTGAGACTGCTGTTGGGCCGCTCTGGGACTGCTTTGGGACTGCTCTGGGACCGCTGTGGGACTGCTCTGGGACTGCTATGGGACTGCCCTGGGACTGCTCTTAAAAGCAGATCTAGCAGTCCCAGCAGTCCCAGCTGTCCCTGGGACTGCTTTCTGGGACTGCTTTGTTCACTCATGTGTGAAAAAGGTTCTGAGTGATATGATAGCTCCGCCCCCTTGTGTATTCTGAATTCGCAGGCTCCCAGTTGTTTTGTTTACTTGCAGCAGAGAGGAGTTTAAACTATTAAAAAAGCAAGGATTTCTTACAATCTTTTAATAAGTAGAGATTATTATAGTTATTTAATATTTTCAGAGACTGTATATTTACACAAATGTAGTTTAGAATAATTTTTTTAAAAATTAAACTGTTAAATAAGGAAGTCAGGAGAAGATTTTTATCCCTAAAAATAAACTACAGGTTTATGAGAAAAAATATCTACATGTAGGCCTAATTCATTATTTAATGTACAATTATGTGCACTCAAAATTTGCATTGGCACTATTTAAAAATAATCATTACAGTCAGATATAAGATTTTTATTTGAAAACTTTAAGCTTCATGTTTTACGAGTACCGCGCTAAAAAGTATTCCATGCAACCCTCAAATAAAGTCTAACAATTTATTAAAAGACCAGGAAATAAAATTATGCTACCATTCTTCAATAACTTAAACAATGTGAATAATAAAGTGGAATTTATTAATGAATTACCGGTAGTTTTTAATTTATAAACAAGTTATCAAAAGAGTACATTTATTTTATAAATAAACTGTTGAAAATACCGGGAATTGTGATTTATTTCTTTTTTTCTTTTGCTTGTGTTTACATGTACCTGGCCGATTAATGTTTATTACTTTGTATCAACACCCGCGGTTTCAATCGCCTTAGGGCAGAAAATCAGAGCATGTTATTTGGGTATGCGTATCAGCGTTTCACATCATTGAACATGCTGGTCAACAATGACCCTAATTTCAATCTACCGGTATGTAATGCAAAAATAAAATTGATAAATGAAATGTTATGAATTTCTTTCACGATTAATTTATTTTGAACATAACCTGAGGGTTCCATTCTGGTGATTTTCAGATGTACATTCTAACATTTACAAATGAAACACTTAAAACTGAGTATTATAGAGATAGAGAAATTAACAATAATTAAATTGACAGTAAAAATAATCATGACTGAAAAATAATATTTGGCAAAATTAACAAAGAATTTTCTAAAACCCCAAAAATCCTTTTGTGTATCCCGATAGTATGGAAATTGGCCATATAATGATGAGATCTATTTCAAGCTAATTCTTACTGGTGGAAAATAATTAATTCACGTTTAATTTTCTGTATAAAAAATAATATTGGAAACAGTATAAATCACAGAAAATAAAGAAATTGAATCATTAATATACCCGATAATTGTGATTAAATGTTCATGTTCAGTTTAATTCATACATGTACATGTAAAAGCCTTCTTCCTTCAATAAATATTAATTCAATTTGTTTCTAAGTGCGTACTGTTCATAAATGACCTTCGCATATAAGGATTCCTGGCATACTACCCAGAATCAATTTCTACTGCCTTTTATAGTTCCATTGTTTATTGCAAATCTCATTTCTGAGTTAGCTCCGCCCCATTAAATTAATAAACCCCGCCCACTGGGACTGCTGGGACTGCTTTCTGGGACTGCTGGGACTGCTCTCTGGGACCGCTGGGACTGCTGGGACCGCTCTGGGACTGCTGTGGAACTGCTTTAACAGTCCCAGAAAGCAGTCCCCGGGACTGCTCTGGGACTGCTTTGTGTCAGGTTAGGTCTGGTCGGTACTGTAGTAGTTCAGAGAACCAATTACGACTTTCTTTAAATATTTTTTTCAAATATTCAAATATTTTTTTTCAAAACTTCCAAGGGAACAGTGTATATGGCAATTTTAGTGTTTTCTTACACATTTTCCCAATTAAAAAAGACAAAATCAAAGTTACAAATAATTGCCAGACAAAGACAAAGATATTTGATTTACTTAATATTAATCAAATTTCTACCTTGTTATTCTACTTAGGCAATCACTTGTCACGTCTGCTGTTTATTATTACAAATTAAGGTTTAAAAACATATATTCTACAATAATAACCAGAAGTTCATGACTAGTGAATGTTCGTCTACAAAAATAGACTTTGGGAATTCTGTTCTTCTTTTTTTCAGCTTTCGGGCCAAAAAAAACCCAAATGCTATCTTAATTGTTTTATGACTATTCAGTACAATGAAAAGGTTTGAAATGACAGCAATAGTTTCATGCTCAGTACTTCATAATTAAAAGGGATGTTCAATAAGGATATCATATTGATCATTGTTGGATATATAAATGGACTAGAATGTATTGAATTAGAGCAAAGTTGGATAAATAAATGGAATAAATGAGTTAGTATGACCTTTGCTGAAAGAATGACCAGTGCTATCCAGGTGGAATTAAGTACTTTGGACATGGTTTGGAAGAGCTTGGAAATCTATTTTTGTGATTGTAATTAAGTGAAAATAAATATTTTTTTTTCATTTCATATTGAATGATAAATCAATGTATTATATCTTGAAGACGAGAAATAACGTAAAAAATATGAATAGGTGCACAGTCATATCACACTGAAATTTTAGAACAAATTCTTTGAAAGCATTAAAAGACATTCTTTTATAAAAATTTACCAAAACAAATGGAGAGCAAAATGGATATATAACTATGCAAGAAACGAAAGATCGTTACTCGTTAGAGTGTAGGCGATTTAATTTATATACTCCATAGTTGAGTAGAAATATCTATTTTATAATTAAAAGACCGTTGCACTTTAGGTCCTTTGCTTCAAGCTCTTTTTTGAAATCAACTCTAAACTTCCATTCACTCCGTTGGCCAGATTAGTTATCCTTTTAAAAATGACCTCTGAAAATTATTTTTTGCAGAAAGTATTGCAGTCTGTAAATAAATCAAGTCTACAAGAAAACATTTTAAAAGAAATAAATGACTAATAATAACACATTCTCATAGTAAGAACACGATCTCACCGGCTTAAAACATAATTCACACACTGCCATTGGTAAACGTATTATAATCTCTTGGCTGAAAGATTATGGCAGTTCCAAAATTGTTTTTGATGGTTTGTCGTGTTATATCGTTCTTTTTAAAACAGTCATTTGCCTTTGCTAAGACACAGGAAAACTGCAGCTGATGTAACATCTGTCTTTTCTGCACATTAACATGACTCTAATATGCATAATAATTTAACAGTCTTTCTCAACTGTTCGACTGCTTTCGGTATTAAAAATCTGGCATTTTTTTTTTTGGATTTCTTTCTGAAATCTAGCATCATGAAAGTTGCGATTTCCTGCAAAAGTTCAAAGTCTCAAACCGTAAATGTAAAAGATCCTTCTTATTTAATAGTAAAATTTCAACATTTTAAAAAATAAACAATACATCATTATCCTATCTTTTGGCATGATTCCTTTATGGAGCATTTTCGGCGCTAAATGTCGATAAAACCAAGACGAATACGGAAAATGTACTTAGAAAAATACTTATATCAAATAAGAAGTCAATGTGAAAATTTTAAGTACACACTAAATAGTATCAAAGAAAGTTCAATTAATTTTTCGTAAAAACCTATGGTAGAATCATAGAGATATAACATAATAACATTTATTGATGAAGTTTGCTTTAATACAACGACTCTGAATCTTTAAGATAAACGATTTTAAAGAATATGTACCTTTGACATGAGATATTTTACACATATTAGGGTTATGTCTCATACTGAAGTTCGATAATGTTCAGTTTTATTACAAAAAGAATGTGACCTTAATTTGTGCAAAATCCATGTAACCTTCAAGATCCTTGTGTCTGTGTTTAATGACTTTACATTGAGATCAATGTTTGCTGGGAAAAGACGTTGATGGTGACCTGAACTTTGGAGTAGGCAGGATGATATTTCCTCTTCTGTCACCTACACATGTACATATTTATGTCTCATAGTTGATTCGAGACGCAGGAGGGTGATCTGCATGCGATTGGTTTCTGGAGTAGTGTGAGCTGTTGGCAGACAAGTTGGCGGAATGCTAACAAGAATCTCAACAGTCTCTTTTAAGGTCATTCATTTGCAAATTTTCTAATTGATACAATGGCCTTGTCAGCATAAACAATCTATCATTGAGACAATGACTAATGATCAGGTCACTGTAATCTAATTTATATGTCTACAGTTGTCCCTTTTTGATCATGGAGGTAGTACAAAGTGGATGTGGCTGGTCGACAGGGGGTGGTTGGAACTCTATAGTACCTGATACCATTTCTGATGTTTTAGAGGTCTGTTTGCTATGCTACTGAGTTTTGTTGTTTTATGGGATATTGAAGATCTATTCCGTCTCATTACTATGATGTTAGTTCGACCGCTTCATATCCAGTATAAAGGTCTTTTAATTTAACATATAACATTTATTTAACATACAACTTATAACATCTATTCATTTGTCAGAAGCATACCTCGGCCTCGACAATGATTGTACGCATATTATTCCTCATTAAAAATTAATGAGGAAACTTCCACCATATGCAGTCGATGATTTGACATTGCTATTACAGCTGACAAAAATAACGCTGGTCAATAAATTTGATTTTCATTACTGAAATCTTCAAAATTAGAGGCGTGTTTGATCGTCTGACTGGAAGAGCATGACTTCCGTATGATACAAAAGATGCCAATCTTAATCCGATTTTAAATGTAATATGTATTTGTCATTCCAACTAAAGAGTTGCCTGCGTTGCGCCGTGATCAGAGCGTCTGCTCTAGGGTAGCAAAGTAAGAAGTCAATCCTTACATTGATGATTGGAATCCTACTGTGGGACGTGGAGACCGGTTCGTCGAATGAGACCGTATTAACGGAAGTCCTGTGTCGCACTAGTACGAAAAAGATTCTTACCTGTTCAATGGCCCTGGGTGCCGAGTATAGAACAAAATTATTAGCTTTCCACCGGCAAGTGGTGGTTTCTCCATATGAGTGAAAAATTCTCGAGAAGGACGTTAAACAGCAAACATTCAATCCAATAAAAGAAAAGAGAAGTCTAGAGAAGTAATATAGAACCCTCAATTTATCATCCAATGCTAGTAATTTAAATACAACATTTCCGAGGCATGAGTATTTTATTGAGATGTACCATATGATAAATACGATCAACAATAAATATCAATTTATAAATATCACAGTATTTATCTGTAACCCTATGGTCAAAGACTACCATATAAAACCATAACGTTAACGCTAGCGCTACAGTTTTTGCCGGTTAGTGTCAAGTTGATATTCTTGGTACATGTATTTGTATCGGACCATCAAGAGGCATGGGCTACAACAATATACAGATATGTATGTGGTCCTCCTTGCTCAGTTTATATATTTTACAGATTATCTACGTGGCTAATAGCTGAAAAGGGTAGACATAAATTATTTTTAGAATTAGATTGATACCCACAATATCTATCGATAGGAAAAAGTATATTAATTCCTTTTAACAAGACAAAAGTTATCCGTTCAATTCCTGTCGAACATGAAAATTGCTCCTAAATTAATCTCTTCAGTAAAGTAGTGCTGTTTAAAATATAATCTTTGTAATATAAAACATCCATATTTGATTATTTAATGTAACAAATCACTTTTCATCTTCGTTTAAAGGAACTTAACCCTATTTTTCTTATATACCAAAAACGCGATTTAATCATCTCCTTGTATCAATGCAATGTTTTATAGATAGCAATGTTCTTTTCATCACATCACAAAACTTCAATTTTTTAATTTTATGTTTCGTGTTTTTTTTTCTTCTAAATTTAATTTACGTAGTTGCTTTTTTTTTTTTTTTTTTTTTTTAAATTAAGTTTCAGCATCTTAAATTGTTTTTAAAATCAGTTATTGTCGTTATTGTATTTCTTCTTCCAGTCAATCTGAAATTATACCCAGTAAAAAAGATATAAAGGAGATTGTTACAGACATTGTGCATGTTTTATTGAAAATTAACAGAAAAACAGACATACAACTAAATTTTAAATTTTTAAACACATGAGATGACCTTAACTTT
>NW_026919090.1:0-15502 GCF_032062105.1 Saccostrea cuccullata | reverse complement strand
ATTCTTATAAATCATTTTAAAATGGAAAGTTTGCAGTCAGCTGTTAATTTAATGAAACAGGGATGTTTTATAGCTTCTGTAGATTTACAAGATGCATATTATTCTGTTCCTTTGGCAGATGAATAAAGTACATTTGATTTATTTTGGAAGAAGAAGTGTTTCAGTACACTTGCCTTGTTATGGGACTAGCATGTAGCCCAGAAAAATTTACTAAGCTTATGAAACCTGTATACTTAGACCTTCGTAAACTAGGTTTTTCTAATGTTCCTTACATAGATGATGTATATTTACAAGGAAGTAGACAGTATGATTGTTGGGAAAATGTCGAGGCTACAGTAAGTAAATTGCAAAACTTGGGATTTATAATGGACATTGATAAATCAGTTTTTATTCCCAACAAGAAATTGTGTTTTTAGGTTTCACTAAACTCAGTGAACAAGAATGTGAGATTAAGAGAAAATAAAATTAACAACATGTACCAGTATTGTAAGAAAATTTTGAACATGTATGAGGTTGAAAGTTTAAAGGTTTCACAATTACTTGGGTTTATGGTAGCTAGTTTTCAAGGGATTGAAGATTCGGAACAAAAAATTTCACACGGTGAACCTAGTTTTGTGTTGAGAACTGATGCTTCCAGCATGGGCTGGGGAGCTGAATTTACAACAACTGGTGGTAGGTGGAATGAGCATGAATTGCTTTTACATATTAATGAACGAGAATAACTGGAAGTGTTATTTGCACTTAAATCACTTTGTAGAGATATAATTCAAACTCATATCCAAAGACTATCTGACAACACAACAACATTTTGCTATATTAATGCCATTGGAGGTAGCAAATCAAGATTATGCAATAAGATCGCAAGAGATATTTGGTTGTTGTGCATAGATAAATTTGGTTGTCAGTGTCCATATTCATTACCTGACAGATGTTCAATAATTTTTAGTGATCATGCAGAATGGATGCTTAATCCAAAAATATTTAATAAAATAAGTGCATAATGGGGACCATTTAATATAGACATGTTTGCATCTAGATTTAAAAACAATTGTCAAGATATATTGCATGGAAATCTGACCCCCAGGCAGAGTTCATTGATGCTTTTTCAAGAAACTTTAAAGAATTTTATTTTTATGCTTTTCCTCCTTTTGGTATCATAAGTCGAGTACTTCAAAGATTCAATAAGAAAAGGCGGCGGGGGTAATAGTGGTCCCAGTATGGCCTACGCAAGCATGGTGCACGAGTCTCATTGAACCACTAGTGGATGTTCCCCAGATAATTCGGAAAGGTCCCAATTGGTTAATTTACCACGTTCGGAAAAGGCAAATTCGTTGAAGATGACATTGATGGCATGTCGAATGTGTGTATCATGTTTCAGGTACAAGGAATTTCTACAATAGTATTACAGATCATCAAAGAATCATGGAGAAGATCCACTACGCAGCTAGGATAAGGCTGAACGTAAAATATCAAACTGTACAATTTGTAGTAACTTCTCTGAACTACCTAGATATGATGTCATAATAGAATATGACGTCAAGTCACTGCATACTTGAGCTGACATGACGGGGAAAGTGTCATAATTTTTACATGGCATGTAGATTTATTTTGAGGAATTCTTGTTTAATTCAAGTGTTAGAATTGTTTTTAAGCTCAAGTGTTATGTTGGACATTTGAAATTTACTTATTCCTTTTGCTTGTCCGATATGCACATATTCAAACAATAGCAAAAAATTATGTGTGAAACGCTCCCCTTACAGGTCCGTAGACAGAGTCAGAATTTATGAATCATATTTATATTGGGCTGGCACAAGTGAAACACAAGGATAAATTGAAGATATTCTGTGTGAATCTAAAAGAGAAGTATGTCCTATAACTGAATACTGCTGGGGGATTGTGTATAGTTTATCCATTTTTGTATAAATCGCGATAAAGAGTGCAAAATACCCCTTCTTATGATGGTAAGTTTAGTTTATCGTAAAATATTTTCAAAACGAGTAAAAATTAAACCTGCCCCAAGCACTTTCTATGTACTAGAGATCACGATGAATTGATCTATGTAGCAAACTATGCACAATATTTTTGTTTGGCACTTGTGCCGAAGCGATATTTGTGCAACAATTAGGAATAACATAAATCTCCGTCAAGTGATCAACACAGTCATGTGACTTCACATAAATGCTTTAAAATAAAACCTGATTTAACTATTATCTCATGTTGTCTTCAATTTTAAACAAGGATTACATATTAGAATTAAAATCTAGCTCTGAATAAAATGTATATTTTCAAGGCATTGTAAGCTTTCGGACAGCCTTATCATAACTGCGTAGAAGTCAGTATGCGGGATTTATTAAGAAATGGACAAGCTTCTGTAATGAAAGGTGTATTCATCTCTTTCAACCAACTGTGAATGATGTGTTAGAATTTTTATTATTATTGTATAACAGAAATGTAAGTTACAGTGGTATCAATACTGCCAGCTCGGCATTATCTTATTTTGTGAAAATAGATGGAATAGATTTGGTAAACATCCTTTGGTATCATGTTTTATGAAAGGTATTTTTCAGATTAAACCAGCAAAATCTCGTTATAGTGAGATTTGGAATGTGAATATTGTTTTTGAATACATTAGGAGTATGAAAAGTAATGAATCATTATCATTGAAACACTTGACATTGAAAAATGTAACTTTAATGGCAATGATTTCTTCTCAAAGAGTTTATTGCTATTCATAATATATGTTTCTCAAATATGAATGTTGATGATTATAAATATGTTTTTTTTTATTTAGGGAAGATAAAGCAATCTAGACCTAATAAGAAAAAATCATTATACCCGCACTTCTTAAAGAAAGTTCGGGTATATTATTGTTACTCATGTCCATCCGTCCGTCCGTCTGTCACACATTTCTTCCCTGAACTCCTCCTACATTTTTGACAGTAGCTTAATCATCTTTTGGGAGATGGTTGGGGATGTCATGTAGATGTGCAGTAAGGTATCGGAATTTTGATTTTACCCCGGGGGATCAAATGGGGGTTGAAAAATGACGTTTTTTATGCTTAAAGCCCCTACTTCCCTGAACTCCTTCTTTATTTTACTCAGCAGCCTAATTATCTTTTGGGAGATGGTTGGTGGTGTCATGTAGATGTAGTGCAAGGCTTCGGAAGTTTGATTTTGCCCCGGGGGATCAAATGGGGGTCGAAAAATGACGTTTTTTTATACAAAAAGCCCCGTCTTTCCTACACTCCTCATACATTTACTCACCAGCCTAATCGTCTTTTGAGAGATGGTTGGTGGTGTCATGTAGATGTGCAGTAAGGTTTTGGAATTTTGATTTTGCCCCTGGGGATCAAATGGGGGTCGAAAAATGACGTTTTTTATGCAAAAAGCCCCGTCTTCCCTGAACTCCTTCTACATCTTACTCAGCAGCCTAATCATCGTTTGAGAGATGGTTAGTGGTGTCATGTAGATGTGCAATAAGGTTTTGGAATTCTGATTTTTCCCCGGGGTATCAATTGGGGGTCGAAAAATGACGTTTTTTATGCTAAAAGCCCCCTCTTCCCTGAACTCCTTCTACATTTTACTCAACAGCCTAATCGTCTTTTGGGAGATGGTTGCTGGTGTCATGTAGATGTGCAGTAAGGTTTCGGAATTTTGAATTTGCTCCGGGGTTTCAAATGGGGGTCGAAGAATGACGTTTTTTATGCTTAAAGCCCCTACTTCCCTGAACTCCTTCTTTATTTTACTCAGCAGCCTAATTATCTTTTGGGAGATGGTTGGTTGTGTCATGTAGATGTGCAGCAAGGTTTCAGAAGTTTGATTTTGCCCCGGGGGATCAAATGGGGGTCGAAAAATGACGTTTTTTATACAAAAAGCCCCGTCTTTTCTAAACTCCTTCTACATTTTACTCACCAGCGTAATCATCTTCTGGGAGATGGTTGGTGGAGTCATGTATATTTGCAGTAAGGTTTCGGAATGTTGATTTTGCCTCAGGGGATCAAATGGAGGTCGAAAAATGACGATTTTTATGCTAAAAGCCCCGTCTTCCCTGGACTCCTTTATTTTACTCAGCAGCCTAATATCTATTGGGAGATGGGTGGTGGTGTCATGTAGATGTGCAGTAAGGTTTCGGCATTTTCATTTTGCCCGGGGTATCAAATGGGGGTCGAAAAATGACGTTTTTTCTATACAAAAAGCCCCTTCTTCCTTGAACTCCTTCTACATTTTACTCAGCAGCCTAATCATCTTTTGAGAGATGGTTGCTGGTGTCATGTAGATGTGCAGTAAGGTTTTGGAATTTTGATTTTGCCCCGGGGGATCAAATGGGGGTCGAAAATGACGTTTTTTTGAATACAAAAAGCCCTTTCTTCCCTAAACTCCTTCTACATTTTACTCAGCAGCCTAATCATTTTTGGGGAGATGGTTGGTGGTGTCATGTAGATGTGCAGTAAGGTTACGGAATTTTGATTTTGCCCCGGGGGATCAAATGGGGGTCGAAGAATGACGTTTTCTGTGCTAAAAGCCCCGTCTTCCCTGAACTCCTTCTACATTTTACGCAGCAGACTAATCATTCTTTGGGAGATGGTTGGTGGTGTCATGTAGATGTGCAGTAAGGTTTCGGAATTTTGATTTTGTCCGGGGGGGATCAAATGGGGGTCGAAAAATGACGTTTTTTATGCTAAAAGCCCCGTCTTCCCTGGACTCCTTCTTTATTTTACTCAGCAGCCTAATCATCTATTGGGAGATGGTTGGTGGTGTCATGTAGATGTGCAGTAAGGTTTCGGTATTTTCATTTTGCCCGGGGTATCAAATGGGGGTCGAAAAATGACAATTTTTTCTATACAGAAAGCCCCTTCTTCCCTGAACTCCTTCTACATTTTACTCAGCAGCCTAATCATCTTTTGGGAGATGGTTGGTGGTGTCATGTAGATGTGCAGTAAGGTTTTGGAATTTCGATTTTGCCCTCGGGTATCAAATGGGGGTCGAAAAATGACTTTTTTTATACAAAAAGCCCCTTCTTCCCTGAACTCCTTCTACATTTTACTCAGCAGCCTAATCATTTTTTGGGGAGATGGTTGGTGGTGTCATGTAGATGTGCAGCAAGGTTTCGGAATTTTGATTTTGCCCCGGGGGATCAAATGGGGGTCAAAAAATGACGTTTTTTGCTAAAAGCCCCTTCTTCCCTGAACTCCTTCTACATCTTACTCAGCAGCCTAATCATCGTTTGAGAGATGGTTAGTGGTGTCATGTAGATGTGCAGTAAGGTTTTGGAATTCTGATTTTTCCCCGGGGTATCAATTGGGGGTCGAAAAATGACGTTTATTTTGCTAAAAGCCCCCTCTTCCCTGAACTCCTTCTACATTTTACTCAACAGCCTAATCGTCTTTTGGGAGATGGTTGCTGGTGTCATGTAGATGTGCAGTAAGGTTTCGGAATTTTGAATTTGCTCCGGGGTATCAAATGGGGGTCGAAGAATGACGTTTTTTATGCTTAAAGCCCCTACTTCCCTGAACTCCTTCTTTATTTTACTCAGCAGCCTAATTATCTTTTGGGAGATGGTTGGTTGTGTCATGTAGATGTGCAGCAAGGTTTCAGAAGTTTGATTTTGCCCCGGGGGATCAAATGGGGGTCGAAAAATGACGTTTTTTATACAAAAAGCCCCGTCTTTTCTAAACTCCTTCTACATTTTACTCACCAGCGTAATCATCTTCTGGGAGATGGTTGGTGGAGTCATGTATATTTGCAGTAAGGTTTCGGAATGTTGATTTTGCCTCAGGGGATCAAATGGAGGTCGAAAAATGACGATTTTTATGCTAAAAGCCCCGTCTTCCCTGGACTCCTTTATTTTACTCAGCAGCCTAATATCTATTGGGAGATGGGTGGTGGTGTCATGTAGATGTGCAGTAAGGTTTCGGCATTTTCATTTTGCTCGGGGTATCAAATGGGGGTCGAAAAATGACGTTTTTTCTATACAAAAAGCCCCTTCTTCCTTGAACTCCTTCTACATTTTACTCAGCAGCCTAATCATCTTTTGAGAGATGGTTGCTGGTGTCATGTAGATGTGCAGTAAGGTTTTGGAATTTTGATTTTGCCCCGGGGGATCAAATGGGGGTCGAAAATGACGTTTTTTTGAATACAAAAAGCCCTTTCTTCCCTGAACTCCTTCTACATTTTACTCAGCAGCCTAATCATTTTTGGGGAGATGGTTGGTGGTGTCATGTAGATGTGCAGTAAGGTTACGGAATTTTGATTTTGCCCCGGGGGATCAAATGGGGGTCGAAGAATGACGTTTTCTGTGCTAAAAGCCCCGTCTTCCCTGAACTCCTTCTACATTTTACGCAGCAGACTAATCATTCTTTGGGAGATGGTTGGTGGTGTCATGTAGATGTGCAGTAAGGTTTCGGAATTTTGATTTTGTCCGGGGGGGATCAAATGGGGGTCGAAAAATGACGTTTTTTATGCTAAAAGCCCCGTCTTCCCTGGACTCCTTCTTTATTTTACTCAGCAGCCTAATCATCTATTGGGAGATGGTTGGTGGTGTCATGTAGATGTGCAGTAAGGTTTCGGTATTTTCATTTTGCCCGGGGTATCAAATGGGGGTCGAAAAATGACAATTTTTTCTATACAGAAAGCCCCTTCTTCCCTGAACTCCTTCTACATTTTACTCAGCAGCCTAATCATTTTTTGGGGAGATGGTTGGTGGTGTCATGTAGATGTGCAGCAAGGTTTCGGAATTTTCATTTTGCCCCGGGGGATCAAATGGGGGTCAAAAAATGACGTTTTTTTTGCTAAAAGCCCCTTCTTCTACATTTTACTCAGCAGACTAATCATTTTTTGGGAGATGGTTGGTGGTGTCATGTAGATGTGCAGTAAGGTTTCGGAATTTTGATTTTGTCTGGGGGGGGGATCAAATGGGGGTCGAAAAATGACGTTTTTTATGCAAAAAGCCCCTTCTTCCCTGAACTCCTTCTACATTTTACTCAGCAGCCTAATCATCTTTTGGGAGATGGTTGTTGGTGTCTTGTAGATGTGCAGTAAGGTTTCGGTAATTTCATTTTGTCCCGGGGGGTCAAATCAGTAGCCTCATCATCTTTTAGGAGAGTTAAATATTTTGAAAATTAGGTAAAACATCAACATCATAGGGTAAAAAATCATAGCATCCTGGGAAACATCTTCAATTTCTTATGAGTAATTTACATGTCAAATGTGAAAGTCATATCTCTTCTCAATCAAATGTTATAAGCAAATGCAACATTTTTGAAAAGTAGGTTAAGCTTCAGTCAAGGTCACAGAGTCATGATTTATTTAGAAAGGTCTTATCATAGGTAATAATATACATGCATGTATAATATGAATTCTACCAAAATTATAAATTTAAAGCAATGTAATTTTTTTGCAAGTAGGTCAAACTTCAAGGTCATGGTTAAAAAAAATCATGCCATTGTCACAGATAAATACTAAGACATATGTTTAATACAAATGCCTTGTCTCTTCACATTTAATAGATATGACCGTGATGACCAAGGTTAAATTGACAGACTGACATACAGATGTACATATTTCTATGTGAATTGGTTAAAATTGGCCCAGTGGTTGTATAGAAGTTAAAAATGTAAAAACTTTCCAGACAAACAGATGGACGACAGACACTACTGGCTTTTAAAACCCCTGTCCGTATGAAAATCCACTGTCTTTCTCTGTATCCTACAGCATTTTCACAGTAATCTACGGTATATCTACAGTATGCTACGGTATGCTAGCTCTGTATATACAGTAAATCTCTGTATGCCACTGTATGTATCCCCAGCATGCCACAGTCACATACAGTAGGCCCCAATACGCCTACAGTATGCCACTGTATGGCTACTGTTACCTACAGACAACTACGGTAAACCACAGTATATGCCCCAGCACGCCCCTGTATATGTTCATTGAAGCAAAAAGAAGAAGTTTACACACTCCCAGAGCACTGTACGGTTACCTAAGATGTGGGATTGTCAATTTAGTACACAGAGTTACTCACCTAAGAAATTTTTGAACATTATTTTAAACACATGATAGTATTTTTTTAAAGTGTTAAGAGACTAATTGTGTTCTTTTATAACTCTGAAATAACTATGAAATATTAATAAATTGTTGCTTCAAAGAATATTTATCTATCAATTTTTTAAAATAATTATTTAATTATTCTTTGGTTTGATTTATTACTTAATTTATTTAGCAAACACCTATTTAATCCATAAAATACTTGGAGTGACTTTGAACTTAAAAAAAAACACGACCGGGGTAATGCTGAATTTTAGAAAATTGTAGTTTTTAAAATTGATATAGTTTCCTTGAAAAAATAAATAAAATTAATTAAATGAAATTAATCATTTTAAAAACAAATCAATCTATTTCTTGACAAATACAGAGCTGCAGAGTAAACTCGGCACAAAATAAATAAGGTGAGGTGGTAAGTGAAAATTAAATAAAATAAATGACTTTAAAAATACAAAATTAATAAATGAACTAATTATTTATCTTATTTATTTATTTGTTTATCAATTCATCTACAAATACATAGATAAACAAAATAAATAAAAATTAATTTATTTATTTTGTAACTGACAAGACAACAAAGTGATTAAATATACACCCCGCCCCCCAATTGATTTTTTTAGTTTTATTTTTATGTGAAAATCATTTCTCCTAAAATACGCTACAAAGTATTTTTTAAGCATATGAAAACAAATTCCAACAATTTTACGTTCATGATGGATATCAAAATAATCGTCAAATTATGCACAATTTGAATTTGTCAATTGCAATTTCATATTTTTACTTTGTTTTGAATTTAAAAAATCGGTATTCAAAACCCTAACACGATTATGAAAGAACTTCAAAGCCATTGATTGTTTACAAGGGACATGGGGTACACAGTAATGACACCTATTGTCTTTTTCACTGACCACTATACATTGTTTATTTTGTGACAGAGAGCGACTGTGTCCACTCTGCGGCTGTTTGAATAAACATTTTCTCTTTGTGAGAAAACCGTTTTTTGTCAAACAAAAACAAAATAAAAGTATCAAAAAAGCTATTGGCGGATAAAGTTTGTGCGTTATGAGACGATTATTTTGATATCCAACACGGAAGTAAAATAATTAAAAGTAGTTTAAAAATGCTTCAAAAAGACTTTGAGAGACATTTTAGCGGAAACTTGTTTACATTAAATAAGCCAAATAAATCCAACTTTCGGGATTATAATTAATTAATTTGCTTGTATCGTCAATTTAAGAAACAAATAGATAAATATATTGTTCTTTTTACAATGATTAAATACGTGCTCTGAATTTTTTTTATCCATTTACTCACTAACCATTTAAAATCAATTATTGAATTGATTTTAAAAACTATTTATTTTAAATAAGCAGCATTATTCTTGTTGTGAAGGTGTGTGTGTGTGTGTAATTTTTTTCCAACAGGTACAAAAAGCCATTCAAAGTATTTTATGGATTAAATAGGTGTTAGAGAAATAAATAGATGGTAAATAAATAAAATAAATAATTTATTCTAATTTTAAAATTTGCTATACAAAATTGTTAGAAATTAAATAAATAAAACTGATTTTAAGCACATATTTTATCATTGTAAAAAGAACAATATATTTATCTATTTATTTTTTAAATTGACGATACAAGCAAATTAATTAATTATAATCCCGAAAGTTGGATTTATTTGGCTTATTTAATGTAAACAAGTTTCCGCTAAAATGTCTCTCAAAGTCTTTTTGAAGCATTTTTAAACTACTTTTGATTATTTTACTTCCGTGTTGGATATTAAAAAAATCGTCTCATAATGCACAATCTTAATCTGTCAAAAGCTTTTCTGATACTTTTATTTTGTTTTGATTGAAAAAAAAATCCGGTTCTCTCACAAAGAGAAATGTTATTTCAAACAGCCTAAGATAGGACACAGTCGCTCTCTGTAACAAAATAAACAAGGTATAGTGGTCAGTGAAAAAGACAATAGGTGTCATTACTGTGTACCCCATGTCCCTTGTAAACAATCAATGGCTTTGAAGTTCTTTCATAATCGTGTTAGGGTTTTGAATACCGATTTTTTAAAATCAAAACAAAGTAAAAATATGAAATTGCAATTGACAAATTCAAATTGTGCATCATCTGACGATTATTTTGATATCCATCATGGACGTAAAATAACTGCTATTCGCTTTTATATGCTAAACAATACTTTGTAACATAGTTTAGGATAAAAATATTTATACAAAATGCCCTAATAATTTTCTTTTTGAGGGATATAAATAATTAATTATTTAGATGTATTGTCAATTTAAAAAATATAATTAAAAAATTTGACATTTTTATGGTGATGAATTAATTATTTATTTCATTTATTTACCATTTATTTATTTCTCTTACACCTATGTAATCCATAAATTACTTGGAATGGCTTTTTTCTACTTTTTAGAAAAAAAAATTACACAAAAACACACACTTTCACAACAAAAGTAATGCTGCATTTCAGAAAATTTTAGATTCTAAAAAAAAAAATTAATAATTGATTTTTAAATTGTTAGAAATTAAATAAATAAAACTGATTTTAAGCACGTATTTAATCATTGTAATAAGAACAATATATTTATCTATTTCTTTTTTTAAATTGACGATACAAGCAAATTAATTAATTATAATCCCGGAAGTTGGATTTATTTGGCTTATTTAATGTAAACAAGTTTCCGCTAAAATGTCTCTCAAAGTCTTTTTGAAGCATTTTTAAACTACTTTTAATTATTTTACTTCCGTGTTGGATATCAAAATAATCGTCTCATAATGCACAATCTTAATCCGCCAATAGCTTTTTTGATACTTTTATTTTGTTTTTGTTTGACAAAAAACTGTTTTCTCACAAAGAGAACATGTTTATTCAAACAGCCGCAGAGTGGACACGGTCGCTCTCTGTCACAAAATAAACAAGGTATAGTGGTCAGTGAAAAAGACAATAGATGTCATTACTGTGTACCCCATGTCCCTTGTAAACAATCAATGGCTTTGAAGTTCTTTCATAATCGTGTTAGGGTTTTGAATACCGATTTTTTAAAATCAAAACAAAGTAAAAATATGAAATTGCAATTGACTAATTAATATTGTGCATAATCTGACGATTATTTTGATATCCATCATGAACGTAAAATTATTGGAATTTGTTTTCATATGCTTAAAAAATACTTTGTAGCATATTTTAGGAGAAATGATTTTCACATAAAAATAAAACTAAAAAAATCAATTGGGGGGCGGGGTGTATATTTAATCACTTTGTTGTCTTGTCAGTTACAAAATAAATAAATTAATTTTTATTTATTTTGTTTATCTATGTATTTGTAGATGAATTGATAAACAAATAAATAAATAAGATAAATAATTAGTTCATTTATTAATTTTGTATTTTTAAAGTCATTTATTTTATTTAATTTTCACTTATCACCTCACCTTATTTATTTTGTGCCGAGTTTACTATGCAGCTCTGTATTTGTCAAGAAATAGACTGATTTGTTTTTAAAATGATTAATTTCATTTAATTAATTTTATTTATTTTTTCAAGGAAACTATATCAATTTTAAAAACTACAATTTTCAAAAATTCAGCATTACCCCGGTCGTGTTTTTTTTTAAGTTCAAAGTCACTCCAAGTATTTTATGGATTAAATAGGTGTTTGCTAAATAAATAAATTAAGTAATAAATCAAACCAAAGAATAATCGAATAATTATTTTTAAAAATTGATAGAAAAATATTCTTTGAAGCAACAATTTATTAATATTTCATAGTTATTTCAGAGTTATAAAAGAACACAATTAGTCTCTTAACACTTTTAAAAAAGATACTATCATGTGTTTAAAAAAATGTTCAAAAATTTCTTAGGTAAGTAACTCTGTGTACTAAATTGACAATCCCACATCTTAGGTAACCGTGCAGTGCTCTGGGAGTGTGTAAACTTCTTTTTGCTTCAATGAACACATACAGGGGCGTACTAGGGAATATACTGTGGTTTACCGTAGTTGTCTGTAGGAAACAGTAGCCATACAGTGGCATACTGTAGGCGTATCGGGGCCTACTGTATGTAACTGTGGCATGCTGGGGATACATACAGTGGCATACAGAGATTTACTGTATATACAGAGCTAGCATACCGTAGCATACTGTAGATATACCGTAGATTACTGTGAAAATGCTGTAGGATACAGAGAAAGACAGTGGATTTTCATACGGACAGGGGTTTTAAAAGCCAGTAGTGAGACGTAATGTGATAAGGAAACCAGAAAAGCTCAAATGAACTAAAAATGTAGGATTCACAAGTATTTTAAAGGGTTACCATGGTTACAGTATTTGAAAAGCTTTTTTTCATGCAATTTTTGAAGAAGCTGAAAATGTACATGTATGTCATATGTATCCATTATTGAAAAAAAACTGAACATTTCAGAAAACAGTGTGATTGAAAATAATTGATCAAGGTGTTTTGAGTAGCAAAATAAAGGTAGTAAACTTTTATAGCTAATTCAACTGCAGAACTTAGTCAATTTTAAGATGCACAACCTTTTCAAATCTTGTAATTATTGTTTTAAGATATTCATATAAGCATTTCTGATTCAAGGGAGAACAAGAGATACAACCAACATGCTGATGTTTTGTGTTATTTTTATGCGCCCGGATCGATAGATCCGAGGCGTATATTGTTTTAGTCCTGTCTGTTTGTCTGTTTTTCTGTTTGTCTGTTTATCTGTTTGTCTGTTTGTCTGTATGTCTGTTGTCAACTTTAACCTTCGCCATAACTTTTGAACCATGAGAGATAGAGACTTCATATTTGGTATGCATATCCACTGATAAATATCTTTCAAATGACCCCTTGTGACCTTGACTTTGACTTATCTGCAAATAATGATTTTTTTTTTAACTTTGTTACCGCCGGGCGCATAGTGTCTCACGAACACATCTTGTTAGTAATTTGTTTGTTTGTTGTGAAAACATCTCTCTCTGGAATTTTTCCCTCATATGGAGACACCGCCACTTAAAAATACGTAATGAAGACAAGATGCCTTTGTTAAACACTGATGCCCATGTATGCCAGCTTATGGCGAAGGTTGAAGTTTCTCAAATGTATGGCAAACTGAAAGGGTTTAAATTGTTGGTATCAAAGTCTTGTCACAAGGAATACACATGTGAAATAAGAAATCCCTGGTGCTTCCTGTTCAAAAGTTAATTGCCAAGGTTAAAGTTTTTTTTAAGTGGGTCAATCTCTAGGGTCAAGGTCAAACATATTTATACCTGTTAAAAGTTCACAATGAGTACACATGTTAAGCATGAAAGCCCTAGCACCTACTGATCAAAATTTATGCCAAATTACTGATGCAAATTTCTTCAGACAAACAGACAGACATTATTAATTAATACAAGAAGCAAAATTTGTATATAGTCAAATGGGGAAAAATCTATTTTGGAGTCACAAGATCAATTGTAATTTCAGGGACAGGGAGTGGCTAGGGAGAGTGGAACACCCCCCCCCCCCTCCCCCTGGAATTTGCTTTGTTATTCAAATAAGATTATATACTGAAGCAAATAAAAAAATGACTTTGGACATTATCCCCCTAATAAAATATTGACCCCAAGACACCACTATCATTGATTTTATTTTGTTTTCATTTTTTTTTTCTTTGCTTGTGAGGAAATTCTGGGCTAGCATTTTTATGACTGAGGTGTGAACCCCCCTCCTCCTCCTGAAAAAAAATCTGGACCTGCACCAGTAACTGAATGTCACATGGACAACGGGAGATAACTTCACAATGTGAAATTTGACTACTGTGGCATGCGATGATCTTTGAACTTTAACCTAATCTTTCGGTTTATTTTACCCCAATCTATACTTAAACTTGTACTTACCGACTGTCATAGGTCTTGTCAACTTCATGAAATATTAATATAATCCAATTATAACACAAAATGAATATTTTCCATAAACATCTGCACCATGTTCATGCTATGTAAACCTTGGATGATTCCGTTCAGTACGAATCAGCCGAGGTGTGCCGAGTGATGCTTAATCTAAAAATATGTTATGGGTGACGCAACCCAATGTGATGTAAAAAATTTTCCAAAAGGTGTTTAGCCTACATGTAAACATGTAAAGTTCAAGAACAAATTTTAATAAATTAATTCATAACAAACTATGTTTTAACGTAATTTTGCCATCTACATGTGTAGCCTATCTAAAAAAAAACGTACGTTTCGTGAGATCGAGGGTGTGTATGTGTGTGGTGTTTGGGGGGATTATTTAATTTCAAAAGGTTCCAATTATGATCAAAACATTTTTTAAAATCTAATTCACACCATTAATTAGATTCTGTTTTTTCAAGCACATAGGCGTCGGAGTCAGGGGGGCTGGGCTAGAGGGCTTTAAACACCCCCCTTTTTTGCAAAGATAGACATTTTCTATGTATTGAAAATTGGGGTTTACCTTTTTTGTTGGTTTAGCCCCCCCCCCCCCCACTTTCAATTTTTTTCCGATGCCTATGTAGTATATAAAATACTGAGTCATAAGTCACAGGGTCTGAGAATGTTATACTCTATGCGACAAATACATGTACTGTGTAAATTATAAAATTATTTTGACTTTTCCTTGGAAAGCCCAATATGTACGTTTGTGTATTTAGAGGCAAACACATTAGTGCGGGTATTACTGTCTCATGACAGCATCTAGTTTTCTTTGAATTTGAAAAAGTTTCCAAGTGAAGAAAAATTATGTATTTTTCAATGTCTGACAGAGTATTTGTAACGCACAGAAATTATTAGGAATAAGTTTGACAAAGTGTTTATTACTTATTTAAAACCTCATAAACTTTTGAGCAAAAGCACCATAGCAAGATGGATCAAAACATTTCTGGGATTAGCTGGAACAGACATCAAGAAATTCTCAGCACATAACACCAGGGCTGCTTTCTCTTCTGTGATAAGTGGATGGGATTCTGAAAAAAAAATCTTAGGTTTTATAATTTAGATGTAAAAGTAAATTTCTTTAATTACCAAAGACATGTTCATACAATTGATGTCAGATTGTGAAAACATTTTTATTGCTAAAGTTTTATTATACCCGCACTTTCTAAAGAAAGTTCGGGTATATTGTTGTTACTCATGTCCGTCCGTCCGTCCGTCTGTCACACTTTTCTTCCCTGAACTCCTCCTACATTTTACACAGTAGCTTAATCATCTTCTGGGAGATGGTTGGTGGGGTCATATAGATGTGCAGCAAGGTTTTGGAATTTTGATTTTGCCACCGGGGGGTCAAATGGGGGTCGAAAAATGAAGTTTTTTTTATGCAAAAGCCACTTCTTCCCTGAACTCCTCTTACATTTTATTCAGCAGCCTAATCATCTTTTGGGATATGGTTGGTGGTGTCATGTACATGTGCAGTAAGGATTCGGAATTTTGATTTTGCCACGGGGGGTCAAAT
>NW_026919089.1:0-15459 GCF_032062105.1 Saccostrea cuccullata | reverse complement strand
TATACTAATAAAATCTGTCAAGACCTCATGGGTTACTGCGAGATAGCAGTGTGAATCAGACAGTTTCCATATCACTTATCATCTGTTATATCACAAATTAAAATTTCAATCAAAAGCACAGGCTACATGCCCCTCCTTTGTTTGTCATATCTATGGGTCATTTCGATTCTCATTTTGTTGTTTCTTTATCATGTTGATTGTTTCTCATTCTTTTAGAGCAATAAAATAAAATAAAATAAAAACAGTTAATGGCCAGAGTTCTCTAGATAAACAATCAGTTCATTTACTGAATCACGGCACATTTCTAGATGGTAAAAGTTGTTTTGTAATGAGGCCGATATTCATTGACACCTTTATTTACATATCAGTCTTTTTACATATATCATGTATATATGTAATTCTGTATATAATATCACCAAAAGATAATAATTTTGATGTTATTCTGCTTCAGTCAGTCTCTGTTATCTTTAAGAATTAAATAATCAGCAAAGCTGTTCCCCTCGTTGAAATGTGGTGTTCATTATTTTTTTTTAATGTTTCCTGTTTCTTTGTTTCTCATTTAGTATTTTATGGACTTTATAAACAAATGTCATCAGATACTGTCAAATGGTCATCACAAAATCAGGTTGGGAGATATAACTGAGTTTCATTCATTCAACTTCAATGGATTTTTTTTTAATTGTTTGTAATGTAACACTCTATTAACACATTCTCACGAAGTATCAGAAAATGAGATGACAGATCTAATAAGCACGTGCTAAATTTACGACAAGCTCTATGCTCCACCTCCTGCATCATCTAACACAAGAGACCCCACCCCTTGCACTCTCTGACCATCCATTTTGGAGTTTTGTGGAGACTCCATCCTCCGCATTTTACACCAAGCCCGGAAAATATAGGCCACTACTGTGATCATTTTTAGTGGCAGTTGTTCAGAAACAAAATTATACATCAAAGATACGTCGGATTTAATACAAAAAATTGAATCTTTGATTGTACCTGAAAAATGTCATCCTGATTACTTATGATGTGACCAGCATGGGCACCAGTATGGAGTGTGATGAATTACTTCATTCTGTCGAGAATGCTTTTTTAGCAGACAATTCTACCTCAACCTTGCAGTTCAGATCATATCTTTTTTTCTCGGATGTAAACTTGAAATGAAACATATGGAAATATTTTTCCGAGGTCAGCTATGTAGCAACCTCTAATGATAAAACGCCGCTTAATGATACAAATAGCATTAAGCGTTGCAATTGCAACGCTTAATGCCATATTTTATTGCATTAATAGCTGACATTATCAACCGCTAATGCTAAATCGCCGCTTAATGACAGAATTATATCATTAAGCGTTACAAATGCAGTGCAACACCGATGCTTAATGAAACAAGCAAATATCGACATAGTCGACGCTTAATGATACAAACTAGTGTATCATTAAGCGTTGCAGTTGCAACCCTTAATGATATAAAATTTAGAAATCGCTTGTAATATCTAAGAGAAACACACATCCACCTTTCCTGAACAATGAAATATCACTTGTCAAAATATTTATATATGCCCTTGTGCTATATAAATGGTAATTATAGAAGTTTTCTGTGTTTTCTACCTAGTCAAGGGAACGTCTTTAAGCCATGGATGCTTATAAGAGACAGACAGTCAGATAGCTGGAAGAAAGAGATACAAACAAACGGATAAATAAAATGATATTCAAATCATTTTAAAAGAACCATTTTTACTGAAAATACAGAAGCAAACAAGCAATTAAATTCCTTTTAATTCGATACAATGATTTTAATACTCAACCCTTAAATATCTAGAATATATTTAAATATTCCAAACTTTGTATTTTAGATCTGATACAGCTTAACACATGTCACTGTTAACGTTTCAGATATACATGTACGTATCGAGAAAAAAATTTATTTTCACTATAATTGTATTTTTAATCAACTTCGTTTCTTTAAATTTCGAAAAGGAGAGACATCAATATTGACAATTTATGTTTAAGTATATAAAACACAAAGAATACAAATGAATGCAATATATTAAATAATATATCATTTTGAGAAAAAGGTTCATTTATCCTTTATTTGTTCTCAGTTTGTATTGGATATATGCCGAATACAGTTCTGTATTAAAAAATATCAGACAGTTTGAGGCCCGTTAGGGCCGAAAACTGTCTGATATTTTTTTTTTATACAGAATTGTATGAGGCATATATCGTACTTAAAACATTGCTTTTGATTTACCTGAGACAGTCCGATATTAGAACAAAAGACAAAGGTGTTAATGACCACTGAAGCAATTCTTTCAAGAAAGTAGGCTTAAATGAAAAGTACTCAGTATTTAGGGATTTTGGCAACACTGAAGAAGGTATTTGAAAGAATTTGATAAGGGGAGTGGGAACAAAATATTTTTTCATTAATTTTGAAATGAAATGGAATATGCAGAAATGAAGAATTCTCACAGAAAGTTAAGCGGATGCTGAAGGTACATTAGTCTATTTCATTTTTTTAATGTTAAGAATCTACATATACCTTTGTTTTTGAAAAACAAACAATCAATAATCCAAGAGTTTTGAGAAAATTTTTGAAAATCTTCAAATTTATTTCAAAATTTGTTGCATAGCTGTCAAATTAAGTATAAATTATCATATACTAGGACGTAACCTTGATTTTGCAGAGTCATTTTTCTTTCTATGAGAAAAATGTAATCAAATATGTTGGTATGTTGTTCTTTATAATAGTGTCTAAAGTGTTGAAAGTTTTTGTGCTTCTCTGATGGCTCCCAGTGCGCTCCTTCTTCAAAAAAAAAAAAAAAAAACAAAACAGAGAATGGGGTTGAGACAATTCCCCGATTTTGATATGTTTATTAGAAGTTTATCCGTTTGTGTGTGTGTGTGTGTTTTTTTTTTGTGTGTGTGTTTTGTTTTTTGTTTGTTTGTTTTTTTATTTATTTATTTGCATTATCTGGTCTGCCGCATATTCTTCTTTCTGTTACAGTATATTCAGTGTAATTGAAAGTTTTTTTTTATTTTGCAATTATGTAAGATCAATGTTTTCTAAATCATCATTCTACTGTGAGAAATTTAAATTGCTGTTTGTTAAATTATCACACTTTTTATTTCTTTTGTTCAGTAGCAGTCCGATTCTGAAGGATATCAGTACTGAGACAGTCTGATATTACGATTAATATCAGACTGCGCACTAATATTGGACTGCCATAGGTAAATCTTTAGACTGTAAGAACAAAGGAATGACATCACAGCATTGTTTTAATACTTGAATACATTACTGTGACATTATTATTTTAGAATCAATTTTGAAAACTAGTAATTTATATAATTACCAAATTATAAAAATCATGTCGAAAGAAGTTCACATACTTCATTTTGTAGTATATTTGCCTGTCTGTCTTTAAACAATTTTTCAAAATGCTACTGCTCCTGCAGTTTTGGTCTGATTTCAATATAACTTGGCACACAAATAGACTACACTAAGATACTTCATTTCTGTATCGATTTTCTGTGAACGGTGTTGCCTTTGTACCTAAAAATAGAAAAAAATATAATAAAATGCTACCTATCCAACATGTTTTGTCTGATTTCAAAATAACTAAGCTCACATGTAGACTAAACTTGAAGATATCGGTTTTTGATATCGATGAACGGTGTTGCCGTGGTTACTAAAATAGAAAGGACAAGATAGGGTAACAGCCGAATTTGGCCCCTTATTTGATGTAAAAATCAGAACACTGGTAGAATTGTGATAGTTTGTAGTTCAGAAGTTAAAATGATCCTTACTTTAATACGAGCACTTATTTTGATTCAAAACTTACACGGAAGCCACTAGAGGGAGCAGAAATAGGGCATTTTCCAGAATTTTCTCAATTCTGGTGGAATTTCATCATATTTGGTATACATTTCTCTTCGGAAAACATAGAGCACAAGCTTGCCTATCTGAGATTTTTACACATAAACTGCATCTGATATTAGTGTATAAAATATATAAATTTGGTAGATAGGCAAGTGTGTGCTCTATGTTTTCCGAAAGAAAATGTGCTGTAAAATTGATGAAAATTTGCAAAAAAAATGAGAAATGTCGAAAATTGACCCATTTCCTGACCTCACTGTGACCCCTGTATATTCTAAATCTTAAAACCAATACTCATTTTGTGGCAGGAATGACAACAGGTTTTTATGGATAAACTGTTGGATCATTCTGAAAGAAACCCAAAATCGGGGGCCAAATAGTGCTGTTACCCTATCTCGTCCTTTCTTTGAAATACTTTCAAAATGCTTATCCTCCTACAGTTTTAGTCAGATTGCAATATAATTTGGCATGCAAGTAGACTATACTGGCATACACTATTATCAGTTTCATGTTTTTGATTTTGTTGATTGATGTTGCCATGGTAACTAAAATTGGAAATTCTGTAAAATTTTCTTGAAAGCTATTGTTACAGTTGTAGTTTTATTGCAATCTTGCCATAAAAATAGACTTAATTAATGATCGTCATTCTTTTTATTTCTTTTGTTAAGTTTTAAGCCCCAACTGCTACTTTTTTTCCCTTTATTATAAGTAAATACAAACAAGTAGAGCTACAGTCTCGACAGAGATACATTTTTTTCTTTCGAGATATAAAACTAAGTTTACATCTGACTAATATTAAAATGAAATAGATTTAAATGAATAGTTTTTTTTTTCGGTTCAAGAGAAACCCTAGTATTCATTCCTTTTACATTATTTTTTAAGAGAAATGGTCCAGTTCCTAAAAAATGTTGGAACCCTTTTCTGAATCTTAACCTTGAAATATAATGAAATATTAAGAATAGGAATCAGAACATAACTACATCAAAGTTTCTAAGTCTTGACTATTGTTGATTAAGTTCCGAAGTTTTCACTGTTGTAAATCATTGTTTCAAAGTTTTTACTATAGCAAATCAAAGTTCAAAAGTTTTCACTATAAATAGTAAATTTAAGTTTCTAAATGTTTACTTTGGTACTTTAGTACTATAGTTTACTGTAGTATTTTTACAGGATATGTTCGTTTTTACGGTGGTATATTTATGACAAGCAATTATTTCTTTTTTTGAAAATACTGGAAAAAAAATTGTCCTGTGAAAAACGACATCATTATCTTGTGAAAACGACTTATTATCTTGTGAAAACGAGATATTATCTTATGAAAACGACTTATTATCTTGTGAAAACGAGATATTATCTTGTGAAAAACGAGATATAAATTTCTTGTGAAAACGACTTACTATCTTGTGAAAACGAGATATTATCTGATGAAAACAACTTATTATCTTGTGAAAATGAGATATTATCATGTGAAATGAGATAATATCTCGTTTTCACAAGATAATATCTCGTTTTCACAAGATATTATCTCGTTTTCACAAGATAATATGTCGTTTTCACAAGATAATATGTCGTTTTCACTAGATAATTATGTCGTTTTTACAAGATAATTTTTTTCCTTAGTATTTAAAATAAATAATTGCGTGTCCTAAATATACCACCGTACTTATTTTTACGCCAGCCGTGAAAAAAACCCTCTAAATTTCAGTTTGTCGTCCAATGTAATATCACCGACTTTCTCATCGAAATAAAACAAAAAGCAGATCAAACTACACAGTAGTTAATAGAAGTTTTCAATTTAGGGAGAAGTAATGAGACAAAGTATATTTGTAAGCTTCGGGGTGGGATGGGGTGGGGGTTATTTACATTAATAAATATTTTATGTTGGTTAAGGTAGGATTCTTCTCACATTTTTTGTATTTAAAAATTAATGAAATTTTCACAGAATCTAGAGGACAATATCACTAAGTGATGGTATCAGTGAGATTTAATTTGACCATTTAATGTTAGAGGCAAGGTCAGGTCAAGGACATTACTTTTTTCCTGGACATTAAGGTCAGACGACACGTTCCTTAATAATATGTTTTGTATCTCTTGGAATAAGATAAAAAAAATATTCATATTTGGCATTCTCTTCTGATTTCAACATTGTTTTAAAAATGTTTTTAAATATAGGTACACCAAAAATAGTGAGATAGGCCGTTCAGAAAGATTACCCATAGGGGTTATATAAGAAATATGAACTTTTGGTATCTTGTCCAAATGGCTGGTAAGGTACCCTTATTTTTTGCGAGGAATTTTGTTTAAGTACCTATTCTTCACCGAAAATTTCTTAATATATATATATATATATATATATATATATATATATATATATATATATATATATATATATATATATATATATATATATATATATATATATTTATATATATTGAGGAAGGTGTCGTCTGACCTTAACATTAAACCAGAAGTCTCTCTCGAGACTGTAGCTCTACTGGTTTGTACTTATAACAAAGGATGAGAAATGAAGCCATTGCCATCAGACCAAAACTGTAGAAGGAGTAGCGTTGTAAAGGAATTTCACAGAAAATTCTTTTTTTAGTAACCATGACAACACTGTTTCAGTGAAATCAAAAACCGATGCACTATTCTATGTATCTTAGTGTAGTCTACTTGTGTGCCAGTTATATTCAAATCAGATCAAAACAGAAGGAGTAGCATTTTAAAGAAATTTCTCAGAAAATTCTATTTTAGTAAACATGGCAACACCGTGCATCGAAATCAAGAACCGATGCACTATTTTATCTACCTTAGTGTAGTCTACTTGTGTGCCCAGTTATATTAAAATCAGACCAAAACTGTGGGAGGAGTAGCGTTTAAAAAAAATTGTTTACAGACAGACGGACAGCTAGACAGCTTAACGGACGGACAACGGACGCATTACTATCGCATAAGCTCTTCTGGCCCCGGGATCATGAAACATCATAACTTAAGTCAAAAAATGTCTTAGATGCTGATTTTTTTTTAGAGGTTCAGCAGCCCAAAATGAAAATGCTTTCCGATTTTGTATCATCAATCTGCTGTCATATGCAAATTAAGAGTTTCCTTTAACAAGTTTTTAAGATTTCATAGATGATAGAAATTTTGATTTAAGTCGAGGTCTGTTTCATGATCCTGGGGCCTTTTTCTCTGACCAGTAGAGCTAAAAATTACTGTTTCCAATAATAATGCGATCCCTCCTTGTAGTTCAAAAGATTATTTTTTTTTCATTTTTCATAAAACAAAAATACTATCATATAGGGCCTATAAGATGATATAACCAAATTGACATGGATAATTCAAATAAAATGGATATTTGCTATCCGAATTTCCTCTGTTTTTCTTAATTTTTTTTTAGGATTTATTAGTTATTTTTATATGCTTCCAATATTAAGATTTTCCAATTTTCACATATAGTAAATTGTCACATAATGGTACAAAATGATACAAAAACTTATAGTTTTGATCGTTTACTAAGAGAGAAATAACACTTTTTACGGATTTTTCTGCTCAAATCTGTTCTTAGATTTGTATCATTTAAAAGCAAACATAATTCTAGTATGTGTGAAAAATCTTATTTATTTTGATATATTTTGAAATTTTAGTCCCTTTTTATTTATTTAACTTTATACTGAAAATTTCGTCTAGTCTTTGATTGCGTGAAAATCATATCTAAATTCAATGATCTATAATAATTTTGAGAGGCAGAAAAGAAGATATTTTCATACGCCATCATTCCGCCAAAAATATAGTCCCTGCTAGTTTTCAAACGCAGTTTACCATTTCTATTTCAAGTTGTATAATTGTGAAAAGGAGAGAAAAATCTTTTAAACCTCTTGCATCTAAATATATAAGACAAATCAACAAATATACTTTGAATATTCCATTTAGCCAGAAATCAGAGAAGAATCCTACTTAAGTTAAATATTTCTTTAATGTTTTGGGAAAATTAGGGATTTTTTATTCTCCATTTTCGGATGCCCTCCCCTTTACTTGGAAAATTTTGCCACAGACTTGCTTTATATGCAACCTACGTTTTTTTATCATCTAAATTTCATGTGCTACCCAGGGTCTTAAAGTAACTATTTCCAATCAAAGAATTGTTTCTTATAACAAAAAAAAAATGAAAATTAAATAAATGTCATTGCAATAAGAACTCTAACTCATGCTTATTTTTGCCATTTAGACAGCACACAGAAAGACTTCTGTGTTTCTTTCTTTCCTTACATTTGTGCTACTTTATATGTATAAAATCAGATGAGCTAGTGACCAAGTGGAATCAATTTAAAATTTAATCATGTAGCGCCAAGAATGCCATGCCTTAAATACCAAAAGTCAAGCATATCAAAGCATTGTACTTTATGTTTGGAATAATTAGAAACAATAGTTTCTTATATTATTCGAAAGTGGTTAATTCTATTCCTAGCTAACTAGAAAGATTTCAGTCAGTCTCCACTGCAATTGTCAGTAAATAATGATTTATTTCGGTATACATGTACCATTTATACTCGCCTGTTAGTCGGTTCTGCTTTTAAGTCTGAAATTTAGACAGTTTTTTTTTCATTCACGGCTGACGTTAAATAGCGGAATATCCCTAACAAAAAAATACTATAGAAAACTATATAGTTTACTATAGTTTGATATAACTAACTAGAGAAGCAAAGTAAAAACTTTGGATCTTTGATTTGCTATAGTGAAAACTTTGGAACGTCGCAAACCACGGTCAAAATGTACAATCCTCTCCCATTCTAGCCGTAGTTGCATGAGACGAGAATAGTAGCTCATTAAAGTATTAATTAACCAATGCAAGTAAAGCATAGCCGGACCTTTCATGCGACCTTTTAATACCCATTCGCAGTGAGCGAAATACTTCTGATGAATACTAGTATTAATAGAGAGGGTCTCTCTTGTACCGAGAAAAGAATTATAAATTTAAATCTATTTCATTTTAATATTAGTCAGATGTAAACTTAGTCTTATATATCGAAAGAAAAAAATACTACAAATGAAATATGCGTCATTTAGAATTAAAAAAAAACAAGAGGCCCACGGGCCTTATAGGTCACCTGAGTTTCATGTAACAACTTTCCAACAACTGAATTTGGTTTGTGTTTTAAACCAGAGGCCATGAAATTCACAATTTTGCAAAGAGGCACTACTGCTTATCATAATTATACACTTAGCGATGCTTACTAGATAGTCACTTAACACCCATAAGTAGATCAGAGTAACTAAGAGAAAAATGCACTTCCATTCTAAACCATGCAATTGTGCACCCCATCCAACAGAAACCACAGACCCTGGGGCCACATATTTCAAAATTTTATCATCATGAATGTTATTTCATCAAATATGGTTGATTAGTACTAATGAGTAAATTTCAAAGCATTCATTTATTTCCAGACTATGTAACCCCCCCCCCCCCCACACACACACACACACACCGACATCCCTGACCCAGGGGGCATAAAATTAACCATTTTGCTAGATGCACCTTTCCTCATCATAAATATATATATATATACTTAGATTATTGGCATAATTCCCAGGAGCAAAGGAAAAGATTTTCAAAGAATTCATGTAATGTAGAGCCTCCCTCTCCTTACTCCAAATAGCTAAACCCCTGACATAGGGGCCATGAAATTAACATATTTGGGAGAGACACTCTTGCTCATTATAACTATGTACTTAGTTTGTTTATTTAATACTCAGGATCAGAGGAGAAATTTTTTTTAAAAATAATGCATTTTCACTGAATAATCTATATAGCCCCGCCCTAGCACTAGAATCCCTGACCCTGGGGCCAAGAAATTCACAAATTTGGAAGAGGCACCCCTTGCTCATCATAACTATGTACATAGTTAGTTTATTTAATACCCCAGAGCAGAGAAGAAGATTTTCAGAGATTCAATGCATTTTCACTATATAATCAATAGAGCCCCACCCTAACACCAGGACCCCCTGACCCTGGGGCCATGAAATTCACAAATTTGAAAAAGCCACTCTTGTTCATCATAACTATGTACTTAGTTAGTTTATTTAATACCCCAGAGCAGAGAAGAAGATTTTTAGAGATTCAATGCATTTTCACTATATAATCAATGGAGCCCCGCCCTAACACCAGAACCCCTGACCCTGGGGCCAAGAAATTCACAATTTTGGAAGAGGCATTCTTTCTCATCATAACTATGTACTTAGTTCGTGTATTTAATACCCAGGAGCAGAGAAGAAGATTTTTGAGGAAATAGTGCATTTTCACTATATAACCTATTTAGCCCCGCCCTAGCACTAGAACCCCTGACCCTGGGGCCATGAATTTCACAATTTTGGTAGAGGACTCAATGATTGTTACATTCATGTCAACAGTTAGCCTGCTTGATGTCCAGGAGTAAAGAAGAAGATTTTTAAAGATTGCACTAATTTTAGTGGTTTTGGCCCCACCCCTCAGGCCCCAGGGGGGCGGGGACCATGAAATTCACAATTTTTGTTCCCCTTCACCCATAGATGCTGTATACCAAATTTGGTTAAAATTGGTTCAGTGGTTTCAGAGAAGAAGCTGAAAATGTTCAAATGTTAACACACGACACATGACACACGATACACGACACACGACGGACGACGGACGACGACGGACGAAAACGGATAGCAATAGGTCACCTGAGTGACTCAGGTGACCTAAAAACAGCCTCTTCAACCTCAGTCAGTATGTATATTGTAATTTGATACATACTAGAATTCAAAATTGATTCTAAAATAATCATGCAGTGATGCAACGGTGATGTATTCAAGTAACACTGCTCACAAATAAAGCATAAATGATTTTTTTTTTCTCAACACAATATATATTATTCTATGTATTACTTGTATTCTTTGTAAGATATCCTTAAACATAAGTTGTTAATATTGATGTCTCTCTTTTTAGGAATTTGGAGAAACGAAGCAGATTAAAAATACTTTAGTGAAAATCTCGATACGTATATCTGAAACGTTAACAGTGGTATGTGTTAAGCTGTATCAAATCTAAAATACAAAGTTTCGATAAAAATATTCAAATATGATATATATATTTCAGTTTGACTATTAAAATCATTGTATCAAATTAAAAGGAATTTATTTGCTTGTTTGCTTCTGTATTTTCAGTAAAAAAAAAAAGGTTCTTTTAAAGGATTTGAATATCATTTTATTTATCCCTTTGTTTGTATCTCTTTCTTACAGCTATCTGACTGTCTGTCTCTTAAACATCCGGGGCTTAAAGATGTTCACTTGACTAGATAGAAAACACAGAAAACTTCTATAATTACCATTTATATAGCACAAGGGCATTTATAAATATTTTGACAAGTGATATCTAATTATTCAGGAAAGGTGGATGTGTGTTTCTCTTAGATATTACAAGCGATTTCTATATTTTATATCATTAAGGGTTGCAACTGCAACGCTTAATGATACACAAGTGTGTATCATTAAGCGTCGAATATGTCGATATTTGCTTGTTTCATTAAGCGTCGGTGTTGCACTGCATTTGTGACGCTTAATGATATAATTCTGTCATTAAGCGGCAATTTAGCATTAGCGGTTGATGATGTCAGCTATTAATGCAATAAAATATGGCATTAAGCGTTGCAATTGCAACGCTTAATGCTATTTGTATCATTAAGCGGCGTTTTATCATTAGAGGTTGCTACACAGCTACACTACAAACAATTCATAGGCGCATCGAAGATATTTTTGATGATGTAATATCTAAATTTCAACATGCCGAAAAACTTATTTATCACGGCAGATTTAGAGATGGTGGATTTATTTTATCTAATGGAAGCCCGGATGATATTTTTAAAAAATTGACGTAAGGAACTTTTTTCATAAATATTTGAGATTTATTTATCAAATATCACACACTTGTATCAATTTCTTAGACACACCATTTACAAAGGAACAAAATTCTCAGAGAGCCATCGATTAGACATTCGCTCATATATCAAACCTTTTCACAACTTCCAATACTTGCACAGGCAAAGTGCTCATAGTCCATCAGTTTTCAAGGGTCTAATTAAAGAAGAATGTGCCACACATTAAGAAATATTAGTGATCAAGCTGTATTTCGAAACTCACAAAAGGGTTATAGAACTTTATATGCCAGAAACTATTTCTGCAAATAGAATGAACATTCTTAAAAAAAAATAAAGAAGAAAAAAAACAAAAAAGGCTGTACCCAACGTTTTGGTCACCAAGTTTAACCCATGCATAAAAGGGTTACGGAAACGACTTATGAAATATTCAGATTACATACATGATGACGAAGTATGCAAAAACTTATTTATAACACCCTATGGTTCCATACAGTAAACACAAGGATACAGTTGATCTGATCATTAGATAGATAATAAATCACATTAAATTCAAAGAAATTGATAGATCTATGTATAAGATACATGTAAACCCCTGATGAGACGGGAATTATTGTAAATGACATGACATGTGCTACTAACACCTCCGAAACATTCTTAACTGGTTTTGACAGATAAGCAATTGACCAAAACTTCATCAATAATGTTGAGTTCCAGGCACGTAGCATCGTTTTTGAAAGTGGGGGTGCCAACCTGAGAAAATATTTCTACTTACCTAAAAAATTGACAAGCAAAAAAAAAAAAAAAAAAAAAAAAAACGAAAATTAACAATTTTCCAAACTCGAAAATCCTATTTCGTGGGTGGGGGGTGGGGGGTAGAAGCCAATTTTTTTTAAAGGCCAACTTCCTTTCACTTCCAATTTTTTTCCCATATTTCCTTGCTATATATGTACTGTGGTAAAAAGTGGTGGGGGGGCAACCATCTTCACAATGGACATTTTCTATAGTAAAGGTACTGTTGAGGAAAAAAGTGGGGGAGCCAGGCCCCCCTGCCCCCCCCCCTTCCCCCCCGGTTGCTACGTGCCTGGGTTCTAATAAGTTTAAGACATGTCTGGATGTTAGGATGTCGTCGTTGTTTGCACCTGTGAAATTCCTATCAAGGGAGCTGTTATCCTCATTGCAAGACATCCCTTCATATGTAAATCAACTATTGTTTCCTACGGCCCTTTGTTCACGCTTACATCATCTACCAAGCTAAGAATTCCGGACAAAAATGGCGTCAGTCTGCTTCTGTCACGTCATTTACTGATGACGAGCTGTGACACAATTTTTCTCCTTCCTCCTCGAAATATGGCTGAAATATTGCCGAATCAGCATTAAACAATAATAATCAATAAATTGTCCATTCTATAGAGTCTTTTCTCTTAAAAAACTTTTGTGAAATGTGTTGATCAACATTCTATACACTTACGAACTTGGATTGCATTAAATTCTGTCTTTCAAAATTAAGTAAGCAGTGACCCAGGAATTGCTTTAGGCATATATTTTTACAATACCGTATAAGAAGAATTTTTAGAGAGGATTTAATTTGGCATTATTAGCAAAGATACGGAGATCGCTAAAATTGAATATTGCTAAAAAGTAATTGCGTTTCAGTTGTAATGGCTTCTTAAGTGAGCTTTTAATTAATATCGCTTAAATTTTTTTCTCGCTAAATTGCCTCTAGCTAAAATTTCCACTTATACGATACGTTCAATTGCCTTTGTGTGAAGCAAATTGATTTTTTGATATTTAATTTTAATCATTGTCCGTACAATTATGCAAAGTTTACCTTTAAAATGTATAACTTTTGAGCGATTACAGGAAAGAAAAAAATTGAATTTTTTATTTCAGGGTTGGTGATTCCTAAAAAAAATTCCCTGAATTGCACCGTGCCTTTCATTCCTAGTTTTCAATACAATTGTATTCGATATTCAATTGTGTGAAAAATTATTTAGTTGAAATATACATTTGTCCTATTCCTTCTACATGTACTAACATAAGTTAAAATCTGACATTAAAAAATGAAATGAATATTGTAAGTAATTTTGATTTTTGAATGGATCTACATCTGATATTGCAGTCATGTTCAACACTTTTTGTATACACACAGATCCTTTAACTATTTATAGAATCTTACTTGATAGAAAGGTGTACTCAGTATCCAGAATTTTTTTCTATTGCTGCCGCTATCAAGAAGAGACAGCTTCCTCCCTGGCGCTAAGAAGGCTCACGGAGCTGCAGGGAAATAATAAACAAAATGGACTTCAGTTATTATTTCTGTGTTATTGTAGTCATGGTTGGATACCACGGTAAGTTGAAAATAAAATATACAACTTATTGTTAAAAAGGAAATATATTGCATCTTAGGACATCAAGCGATTTGAAAATGAGAAGTGATTGTACTAATTACAGGATATTAAACAGTTTCGCTCTTTGCTTTAGCAATATACGATTTATGCAGAGTGTTTCAGAGGTTTTTTATATTTATCATAGGCATTCGAACGGGATGGGGGGGGGGGGGGGGGGGGGGGGGGGGGGGGGGCTAGGGGGCTTAGCTCCCCCTTCACTTTTTTGGCAAATACATATATAATATAGGCATTGAAAATTTGGTTTTACCTTTTTTATTGGTTTAACCCCCTACTTCCAATAAGCCCCCCCCCTTTCAACTTGCTTCCAACGCCTTTGTTTATTGCAGTAAACATTTACATAATTTGGTCACGTCGATGTAAATTAGAGAACAAAGAAGTAACATTTTATATAATTCAAAATCTTCTTTTAATTTTGCTGTATAAACACAAATTTATCAATAGCTATAATACACTTATATTTAAAGCGAAGTTTAATGTCCACAAACATTAGCAAAGATTGACTTTTTGTGTCGCATATATATGTTACTTAATGCTTTATTTCAAATTAATACTGTTCAAAAAATATTTCTGTTTGATATGCATTCTTCAACGTATGACTCAACCGACCTAAATTCTTCTCAATTCATGCTTTCTCGGTCTCGTTAAAAAAGAAGTGTTGCATCAGCCTTTCAAAACAATCCATTAAATTATCTTAGTTTCAGCGCAGTTGTAAAAGATTACAAAAACTATTAAAATGATTTATACCAGAACTCGAAAGAAAATAATGGGGAAAATTGCAAACTTTAATTATAGTACGTTTTTATGTTACAGATCCATGTTTGTAAGGTTAACAGACCTTTACAGCTAGCATTTTATTGTTTCAGCCTCGGTGTTGACAAATATAGAGACGGAACAGGAGGGAAGTGCCAGCGACTCAGAGGAGACGGAGGAGTATGGTAAGGGGGGAGGGGGGGGGGACAAAGGTCCACTGACAATCTGTCAGGGGGAGATAGGGCAGATTTCCTCGTAAAACCTACAGCAAGGCTGGGGTCCAGGCATGGGCACGATTACTAAAAAATGTAATCGATTAATAATCCCAGGAATTTTGTGTAATCAATTAATAATCGATTGCAGTCAGTTTTGACCTGTAATCGATTACTTTATACAATGTAATCGATTAATAATCGATTATTTTCAATTTTCTTCCACTCTGAAATATCAAAGCAGAAAAAAATATGTAAATATTATGCAGTAATGAAAATGATATACTGACATCCACTGAATATTTTTTTCCCTTTATTTCTTATGA
>NW_026919088.1:0-15246 GCF_032062105.1 Saccostrea cuccullata | reverse complement strand
TCGTGTGTATTTTATAAAAAAAGGCTCTCTTCTGTATCTTTAAATCGGCAGACGAACTCTGTCAACTTGCAATAAACACTTTCATTTCAACATCAAAAATGATAAAAACACCAATTCTGTATGAATTTTTATTAAAATTTTACCATCTCAAAGTGTTTATTACCAACCCTAAAATAAATATTTGACAATCTTTTTACACATAAAAATCTCTTAAATCAATTCACATGTTGAAATAAAAATATGTCTATTCCAAAAAAAAAAAATGTACATTTAATACATACCTTGAGGAGGGAAGTTTATCGTATGATTTTTGGACTTTCATCAAAATTTCAAAAACATTTATTGATCCCTTTTCCTTTTCTTGGGGTGCATCTGCCTTGTCTAAAAAATGAAATTAATCAACAAAAAAAAAAAAAAAAAAAAACAACTCTCGTTTTCATGGAAGTTTAATAGCAACTAGATTTCAAAGAATTATTGTATCCTTCAACATAACATTAACAATATGACATGATTATTTACATACTTGAGACACCAACCGACGAAGTTCTTATTAAGCAAGATATTTTTTTATTTTTATATGATTTGATTTAAATGTTCACTCAAAGACAGACATATCAAAGTTCTTACCATTCTCTTTTATGTCAACAAAAATGAATCGCACGCCAAATGACTCAAGAACAGAAATGGGAGTATCAGGCTCTGTTACTGTCGATGGTTTTCCTTCTTCCGAATTGGAAGTCCGAATTTCCGTAATAGATACATTGGACTGGGACAGATATGGGTAAAGCACATGGCCTATTCTCTGGTCAGCCTTTCCACTTATGAAAAAGTTTTTGGAAAGTGATGGACTGCTTTCACAACATTCTTTAACCTTAAAATACGTGTGTCCCGCCATGGAAAAAGAGTACTAAAGACCCAGATTTTTAGAGATTTGTTTGAAAGGTTTGAAAGGGAATTAGTGAATTACTGGGAGAGCATATAGGTTTGTATAGAGTTCTATGGGAAATTATTTGGTACTCTTTTCCCTACAGAGACCCCGTTTTTTAAAATGTAAAGTGAACTGAAAGTCATGAAAAGTTATTTTTTTAGCTATTTATTGGAATACATTTCAAGAGAAAAATTTGCAAACGTTTGAATTATTTTTCTGTGGAATATCAGGATTATCCAAATAAAGCAAATATCTAATTTCTCTTTCAGTTTAATTCTCAAGCCAAAATATTGATCAATAACTTTTCCAAGGATTGGGATGTTAAAAATATCTGTTTGAATATCGTCAGGCCTTTGACTATTTTGTTTATCGGAAGCGTCTCCTTTGACGCTGTTTGGTTTTTTGTTACATGCTTTTTATAGTAAGACAGTTGATCATGATGCCTATAGTCAGACTTTGCTTTCAGCAAAGCCCGGCTAAAAATGCAATAAACACTTACATTTCAACATCAAAAATGATAGAAACACCAATTCTGAATGAATTTTTATTAAAATTTTATCATCTCAAAGTGTTTATTACCAACCCTAAAATAAATATTTGACAATCTTATTACACATAAAAATCTCTTAAATCAATTCACATGTTGAAATAAAAATATGTCTATTCCAAAAAAAAAAATGTACATTTAATACATACCTTGAGGAGGGTAGTTTATCGTATGATTTTTGGACTTTCATCAAAATTTCAAAAACATTTATTGATCCCTTTTCCTTTTCTTGGGGTGCATCTGCCTTGTCTAAAAAATGAAATTAATCAACAACAAAAAAAACAAGGAAAAAAAAAAAACAAAAAAAAAAAAAAAACAACAACTCTCGTTTTCATGGAAGTTTAATAGCAACTAGATTTCAAAGAATTATTGTATCCTTCAACATAACATTAACAATATGACATGATTATTTACATACTTGAGACACCAACCGACCAAGTTCTTATTAAGCAAGATATTTTTTTTATTTTTATATGATTTGATTTAAATGTTCACTCAAAGACAGACATATCAAAGTTCTTACCATTCTGTTTTATGTCAACAAAAATGAATCGCACGCTAAATGACTCAAGAACAGAAATGGGAGCATCAGGCTCTGTTACTGTCAATGGTTTTCCTTCTTCCGAATTGGAAGTCCGAATTTCCGTAATAGATACATTGGACTGGGACAGATATGGGTAAAGCACATCGCCTATTCTCTGGTCAGCCTTTCCACTTATGAAAAAGTTTTTGGAAAGTGATGGATTGCTTTCACAACATTCTTTAACCTTAAAATACGTGTGTCCCGCCATGGAAAAAGAGTACTAAAGACGCAGATTTTTAAAGATTTGTTTGAAAGGGAATTAGTAAATTACTGGGAGAGCATATAGGTTTGTATACCACGTGATTTATTTCTCCATTGATATTCATAAGATACACTGTATTGTATAAACTTGAAATATTCTATTTCTACATATCTTTATGTTAAAACCTGCAAGCCTGTATAGTTTTGTATTTTGTTCAAGCCTCCGTCACAGTTACATAGCTAGAATTTTCTGTGATTCACAATTGACGACTCAGAATATTGTTTTTCCTACATTATTTAGGTCACCATAATGTAAGAAATTGCCGTTTTCAAATTAAAAAGGCGGTCGTAACTCCTCATGGAACGGTAAATCGAGTGTATTTTATAAAAATAGGCTCTCTTCTGTATCTTTAAATCGGCGGAGGAACTCTGTCAACTTGCAATAAACACTTACATTTCAACATCAATAAAGTGCCCCGCCACAGCATGATACGCCCGTCAAATATTGTTCAATAATCATAAATTGGTTAGGATGCAAGAAAATCAGGTAGCCATGATTAACAGATTGACAAAGATTTCAATTATCTATTTTCCATTTCTTATTATACATCTCTAAGAGACTTACAGTGTAGGGATTGATTTTAACAAATAATACTAGTGAGACATGACTGCAATTTGTAGCAAATATATAAAAATTGAAATTTAATTATTTTTTTTCAATTAACACATGTATAATTAGTTTTAATCATATTGTACAATACTAATTTAGTTTTAATCATACACTAAAACATCAATTTGTTTTAATTTCATTACACCTATTGAAAGATCTTTATCTGGACTAGCCATCAAGAACTCTTAATTAACACAACAACTATGAGGCCATTTCTTTTTGCCCAACTCCCAAGAGATGAATTAAGATAACTACTGCACCAGATCTAGAGGTGCTCTTGCTCCTGACAATAAACTCATTAATTTCTCTCTAATTTGACATGCAAATTACTGCTATCAAAATTCTTCTTGACCAGTGCTTGATAATTAAGCCCATGGGACAAACTGAATTCCTCTCAAAGCATAAACATTTGTTACAGATTGCTGTAAAGTATATAAAGAAAAAACAAGTTTTTACTTAATTTAACATTTTTTAATGAGCATACAACTATATTTTTACATTTTTTAGGATTATGAAATTTAAAATTTAAAAGACATAGTTCTTTTTTAAAAAATTCATTTTAATTAAAGGTCACAGTGACCTTGAAATAGGCCGCGACACACCTTCTACTTTAGATGTATACTTTTGCTAAGTATGAAAGCTCTAGGTCTAATAGTTTTCTAGTAATGAGCCGGAGAGGATTTTTCCATATTTTGCTATAGCATCTTTGTTGCAAATATATAAAAATTGAAATTTAATTTTTTTTAAAATGAACACATATATAATTAGTTTTAATCATATTATACAATACTAATTTAGTTTTTATCATACACTAAAACATCAATTTGTTTTAATTTCATTACACCTATTGAAAGATCTTTATCTAGACTTAGCCATCAAGAACTCTTAATTAACACAACAACTATGAGGCCATTTCTTTTTGCCCAACTCCCAAGAGATGAATTAAGATAACTACTGCACCACAGATCTAGAGGTGCTCTTATCTGACAATAAACTCATTAATTTCTCTCTAATTTGACATGCAAAAATTCCGCTATCAAAATTCTTCTTGACCAGTGCTTGATAATTAAGCCCACGGACAAACTGAATTCCTCTCAAAGCATAAACATTTGTTACAGATTGCTGTAAAGTATATAAAGAAAAAACAAGTTTTTACTTAATTTAACGTTTATTAATGAGCATACAACTATATTTTTACATTTTTTAGGGATTATGAAATTTAGAATTTAAAAGACTTAGTTTTTAAAAAAAATCACTATAATTAAAGGTCACAGTGACCTTGAAATAGGCCGCGACACAGCTTCTACTTTAGATGTATACTTTTGCCAAGTTTGAAAGCTCTAGGTCTAATAGTTTTCTAGTTATGAGCCGGACAGGATTTTTCCATATTTGGCTATAGCATCTTTATTAAAGGTCAGAGCGACCTACTTTTTGTGCGCGACACACCGTCTACCCAAGAAGTATGAGTTGACAAAGTTTGATAATTCTAGGCTTAATAGTATTCAAGTTATGAGCCGGACAGGAATGGACAGACGGACAGACGGACGGACGGACGGACACGAAGCCTATAACATAATACGTCCCGTCTTAGACGGGCGTATAAAAATGGTAAAAACACCAATTCTGTATGAATTTTTATTAAAATTTTACCATCTCAAAGTGTTGATCACCAACCCTGAAATAAATATTTGACAATCTTATTACACATAAAAATCTCTTAAATCAATTCACATGCTGAAATAAAAATATGTGTATTCCAAAAAAAAGGTACATTTAATACATACCTTCAGGGAGGGTAGTTTATCGTATGATTTTTGGACTTTCATCAAAATTTCAAAAACATTTATTGATCCCTTTTCCTCTCTTCGGCTGCATCTGCCTTGTCTAAAAAATAAAATTTAAAAAAAAAAAAAAAAAAAAACCAAAAAACAAAAAAACAAAAAAAAAACAAATCTCGTTTTCATGGAAGTTTAATAGCAACTAGATTTCAAAGAATGATTGTATCCTTCAACATAACATTAACAATATGACATGATTATTTAGATACTTGAGACACCAACCGACCAAGTTCTTATTAAGCAAGATATTTTTTATTTTTATATGATTTGATTTAAATGTTCACTCAAAGACAGACATATCAAAGTTCTTACCATTCTGTTTTATGTCAACAAAAATGAATGGCACGCCAAATGACTCAAGAACAGAAATGGGAGTATCTGGCTCTGTTACTGTCGACGGTTTTCCTTCTTCCGAATTGGAAGTCCGAATTTCCGTAATAGATACATTGGACTGGGACAGATATGGGTAAAGCACATCGCCTATTCTCTGGTCAGCCTTTCGACTTAGGAAAACGTTTTTGGAAAGTGATGGATTGCTTTCACAACATTCTTTAACCTTAAAATACGTGTGTCCCGCCATGGAAAAAGAGTACTAAAGACCCAGATTTTTAGAGATTTGTTTGAAAGGGAATTAGTAAATAACTGGGAGAGCATATAGGTTTGTACAGAGTTCTATGGGAAATTAATTGGCCTCTTTTCCCTACAGAGACCCCGTTTTTTAAAAATGTAAAGTGAACTGAAAGTCATGAAAAGTTATTTTTTAGCTATTTATTGGAATGCATTTCAAGAGAAAAATTAGCAAAAGTTTGAATCTTTTTTCTGTGGAATGGGGGTTAGGGGGGATTTGGGTCCTTGGTAGAGATGGGGGGGGGGGGGGGAGAGAGGATGGAAATTGGTAAATTACTGTGCAGTTGACATGGCCAGAGGAGGGAGCTAACTTAAGAAAATGTATCAGACTGCTCTTATAATGAATGTATGTATCCATAAAGTTATATATGTATTTTACATGTACATGTGACTGTGTATTTATATGATTTGCAATATCTGTGTACATTATGGAAGTGTAGGATGGTAAGCTTTATTTAGTTTCTTATACGTTTGCACGTTTGGTATCTTTTCGAATAATTTATTTGGCCTTTAAGGAGGCTGGGGGGTCAACAATTTAACCACAAATTAACCACCAGCTTTAACTTATTTTTTTAGATACAGTATCTTAAGCTGTCAACATTCATTTGGCAAAGAAAAAATTCATACATTTTAGTTTTAAATTTCGATCATTTTTGTATATCTTTATATGGAGCTCTTCTTTTAAAGGAGATCAAAATAGTCCGAAAATGGCTGCAACCCCCCAGCCAGGCCGTTAAAAGTGTCTTTAGTGGTGTTCATGTGAAAGGATGGCATTTTCTGTCTTGACATCTCATGTCGGTAGTGTACGTGATCCTCTAGATTGCCTCCCTTGGACTGCGGGGTGATCAGTTTGTAGTTTGGTTGTTTTTACATTGTAGTTACACAAAGGTCTGTGTTTTCCCTTTTTTTGCTCTTTGTAGTTTCATCAGGGTGACTCTCTGCAACTCATTTTCTACTGCTTTCCAGTTTTTGTACTTAGAGTTACTTCCCTTAGACTATAACCAGACATGTAGAATTTCAACATGAAAAAATCTTATTTATTGTGACTTTAGGCTTCTGATTTTTTTTTCTTGAATTATTGGAATGACATTAAACTGTATACATGTATTACATTTGACTTTTCTAATATTTACATGTAATATTGTAAAACATGTACTCCACCCTTGACGGATCCATTTTTTTAACATTCAGCCATGTAGAAGATATGTAATTTGGTAATTGTTTAGAAAACTTGAAAAACATTGCTGTTTCCTTTATGATTTATGCTAATTTTGACTAACTTTATTGATTCATTTTCATTTAAACACTATAGAGGACTTTAATCTTTCAGCTTCCTCAGACCCGTGAGAGCTTGGTATCTGATCAGCAGGGGCATTTTCTCTATATAAGAAGAAGATTGAGACTCGCTACCCAACTGATATATTATGTCGGACATATTTCTGTACATTGCAGGTAAATTTTCCATTTATTAACTTTCCAGCCTCTTATTGTGGAGTACATTTTGGGGTTTTAAGTCAATTATTGCATTTTTTGATTTTTTACAAATTAATTAGAATTCCGCCTTTTTTAAAGCATGATATTCAATAATGTAGCTTATGGTTGAACTGTATAAGACTATCAGATACTGAACTTTGATTTGTTATCAAAAGGATTGATATTCTCTTGTCTGAATTAATTGTAAACAAATATATTAGGGGGCACCTGCTATTTCTCTAAGTGTCTTTCACTGGGGGGTGGGGAAACTATTTTGTATATACTTAAGCAACAGGAGGGGTTAGATAAGAATCATTTAGTACATCAGAGTCTTAAACACTTTACTTTGCATATAAGCATAAAAAAAATTCTATATTAGTCTTTTTAAAACCTTTTAATTTTGCTTAATTAGCTATGATTTATCAAATTCTGGGGCCTTTTTCCTTATTCTGGGTAGAATCCACCCCTATGAAAAAACTGACACAAATATGACTTTATATCATTTTATTAACATCAAAAAACAAATCATGTTATTTCATAAATATTTTATTCATTACAGTCACAACTGTATCCAGATTTCATCACAGGAATGAAAGTTTTTCACTCACTGGAACAGTGCTTGCAGCAGGGAGGGGTCATTTATTAAGATGGCCACAGATTCCAAGACACTGAAGTGACAGGTCTCAAATTTCATACATGTATATTGGTAAGTATAAGGTCTTTGAAAATTATAAAATTGACTAATTCTGGGATAGGTTAATATGTAAGTATAGGAAAAAGAGTACCAAAGACCCAGATTTTTACATCATTTCCTGGTTGAACAAGATGAAGCAGATTACTAAATGGGTAGGCTTTTAGCTGATTGGCTGAATTCAGGTATGTAAATATTTTCATTTTAAAGTAAAAATATTAATGTTTGAAATAAATGATGGAATGTAGGAATATTACAGAAATTATAGAAATGCCAGGGGAGATTGTAGGAGTGGGGATTGATATTTTTGGCAGGGTGTCATTTAATGCCTACCTCTTTAAGTTCTAAATAACTGCAAATTTGACCTATAAACACCGCGGCACAGTATATTTTTTATCGTGTGTTTTTAATAAGTGCTTAGAACGAACTTTCATATGAATCAGAGATTTGTTTGAAAGGGAATTAGTAAATTACTGGGAGGGCATAAGGTTTGTTTAGATTTCTATGGGAAACTGGTACTCTTTTCCCCCATGTGGGGCTTGACAATCTGTATTTGTGCAGGACATTTGAATGCTTGTGAGAAGTATGCGTATCTTAAAATGCTTTAATGATTAAGATGTGATATAAGTTATAAAAACACATTTGGTCGAGAAAATTCTGGAATAAGAAGACAGTTTTAAAGTCCAACATTACATTATTTTTATTTTCGTAAAAAGGGAAAAATAGGGTCAGCCAGAATCATAAACCAAGAGAAAAAAAAACTTTGGCCTTATTGACATGTATTTGGGTAATATCTACTTAATTTTCCGTCCGTCAAGGTCACTTCCTGTCGAACCGAAAATGGCTTACATTTGCAATAGTCAACATATATTTGGGTAATTCAGATCATTGGAGATGTCATTACTCATTTTTTTAAAATTAAAAGTTACTTCCGGTCGAAGAGGACCAGGGCACCTACTCGTTGCTTTGCAACGAGCTTTGTGCTAGTTTTAAAAAACATTTTAAATATTTTAAGTACCAGTCTAATCTTGTGCAAATTTTCTACTTTAACACAAGTTTAATTAAGGCATAATGCATCTTTTGTAATACGCACAAGTTTGCACAATGTTAGGGTAATAGAAAACAAAAGCGTTGAAATGAATGAACATTGTTGCCTTTGATATCATATTCATGAATTTCAGCTGTAAAATTTGTTGAATCGCATGATTTAGATATCAATTAATGATTTGAAATGAAAAAAATTGTTTAATTTGAATCATGTCTTCACATTTTACTGGGCCCAATAAGTGCCCTTGTTCTTAAGTTATTATATGATAACAGTAAACAGTGTTCTTAGAATGATTCTTGTAAATAATCATATTAAAACATGCATCACAAAGTCTGGTAATTAATATTAACAAGAATAACTACATATGGCAAACAAGAATAACTACATATGGTATACAAAATTAGTAGGCCTACTTAATTTTTTCTTTTTCAAGAAACACCTAAAATACGTTTAAATGAAAATTTTCATATGTTATTTGTTTACAATCTATTTAAACCCACTCATTTGCTCTCTCACAATGTCTTAAAAAATAAAAACATGGCAGTGAAATGGCTAAAAGGGTTATAGTTGCAGTGAAAATTAAATCTATTGTCAAAACAGAAGCAAGAGGCCCACAGGCTACAAACCTCACCTCAGGCTCATAGAAAGCAATTTATTTCAGTTGGGGGGGGGGGGGGGGGGCCCAAAAAACTACCAAACAAAGGTAAACACAAATTACAAAGCACACCTTGATTAATGTTATCTATAAGTTAAGCAAATATCACATCATATTTTTTTCTAGTCATGCAGTTACAGTGCACTCCAAGTTCAATATCCATGCAAAGTTGGTTTAAGCAGGACTTATTCTTATTTACTTAGAAATGGATCTGCTCCAAAAAACTGTAACCCGTAATCTACAGGTTACTCTCAATACCTCAAAGTCTGGGAACAGGGAAAGAGATAGAGAGAAAAAACTTCAAGAGATCAAGAGTTCCAGATTTCAAGAGTCAAAAATTTTCTGGTTTGGTCAACAGACTTTAAAGTCTTTAATACAGATGCAACAAATTTCATTTATTTCCATGCAGTGCTAGTCTTTAGCATGTGGTTTTTATAAAACAATGATATTTTTTCATTTTTTCAGGTTAATATTTTTTTTTTTACAACTGATTAAGAAAAGAATGAATATCATCATTTCAATCATTTCATGCATATTTATTTATTCTATGCAATACAAACATCATACTATGGATTCATTTACAAGAGGACCAGGGGCCACATCACTCACCTGAGTACATCGATTAGGAAAAAGCACTATCAGATCAGAACTGAAAGTTTACTGGGGGGGGGGGCTAAAATTTTAGAATTTGAGAATGCCTCCATATCAATACAGCATATGACTTTGCTGTTCTTGATTAAAAGATTTCTTTTTAAACATTTTGTTCCTATATATCACTTCATAATAATTTCAATTTGATTCTGCATTGTTTCCCTCCCTATCCCAAAGGGCCATGATTAAAACAAATTTAAATCTTCAATACATGAGGATGCCTACATGCCAATATTACTAAACATAGCTTTTCTGCTCTTGGGATTTTTCCCTTTATTTTTCCATGTAAAACTTTGATCCATCATCGTGGCCCCATCCTACCCTTGGGGTTCTGATTGTAACAAATTTAATTCTACACTACCTGGGAATGCTTCCATATAAATACTTGTATTACTAATCATGGCTTTGCTCTTCTTGAGAAGAAGATTTTAAAAATATATTATGATGTAAAAACTTGAATCCTCCATTGTAGCCCCACCCTATACCTGGGGGTTATGATTTGAACAAACTAGAATCTACACTACCTGAGGATGATTCCATATAAATATCACTAGGCATGGCTTTGAAGTACTTGAGAAGATAATTTTAAATGATGTCCCTATGTATTCCTACGTAAAACTTTGATAGGCCATTTTGGCCCTTACCCTACCCCTCGGTACATTTTTTGCTAATGCCGGGTGAAATTTCAAGTAAATAAATTGATGTTTTGCAACATAACTAATTAGGGTGAATTCACCATGCATCGAATACCCTTGTACTTCAACAAGTCATAGTGATATCGCTACCGACGGAAAACTATCAAAATGGAGTTTAACATTTAGTATGTGATTAAAATATAAATTTTGGACACAATTATTTGCTTTTTATTGAGAAAATTTTATAAAAAATCGAGTTTTTAAAAATAGCTTAGAATTCACCATGGATCGGACATTGTTTACCATGCATCGGACAGACAGTATTTGAATTGGGAAAATATAATACCTTTATTACAGTGCTTTAAATTCCTTGATATGGATAAACTTTCATCTTTTATCTAAGAAATAACCCTCAACTTAAATATAATTGACGATATCGTTGCACAAATGTAGAACGATTCAAGATGCCTCACTTTGCCTTAGAAATTCTTAAAATGCTTGTAATGCAGTAATTCGCACCTTTTTCTCATGGGTTACCATACTGTGGTTTGTAGAAATAAATTGAGTCAGATTCTAGACCTCATATATGGATAACTTGTATTTTGACTGAAAATTTGGAGTTTTTATTTTCTATTTCCGACAAAAACAGATGTCAGAAGGGTTCTGTATGAAAATGCTCGTGATTACCTTTACATTGGAAAGTGTCCAATGCATGGTTAATTTGTGTCCGATGTACGGAGAAATGAACATACTAGTATAAACCAGCTTTAAAAAGAATTTTACAAATATTGAAGAGAAAATTCTTTGAAATTTATGTAAAATTGCCAATCTTTGATCAACTTCACCAAAGTCTGACCCGTTCCGTTGAAGTCGAATTTAAAGAACGATAACTCTAAAAATTGCAAAATCATAAATTTCTGGTTATTCTCCTTTGATGATGCAAAATATGACGTAACTTCAAGGCCATTATCGGAGTATTTTTATCACAACATGATACATGTAATAACAATCGGTATCATTAAAAAATTTAAATCTTCATCTTTAAGGCAGAAACAAATAAATACACAGAACTATTAAGTTGAAAGCGAGTTTATTGCCTAAAGTTGTCCGAAGCAAGGTATGTGTCCGATGCATGGTGAATCCACCCTACTATTTTTCGAAATGACACCGATATTAAATCTTAAATTATCACACATAAAGGCAATGCTCACTTCAAAAACAAATATAATTATAAAAATATGTACTTTTTCTTTTATATGTATAATCTAAGAATACATAAATTATATATTATATCCAGACATTTTCTTCGATGATCGTCGGAAATGCAAATAAAATACTAAATTTCACCCTTCAAAAATATAATGTACCTCTTTATGACTCGCCTATAAGTCGGACATAGACTTTTAGACCAATATTTAATTCCCAAAATACCGACTTATAGGCGAGTATATACGGTAATCATGGCTTAGAAGTACTTGAAAAGAAGATTTTTAAAGCTTTCCCTATATATTCCTATATAAAACTTTGATCGGCCATTTTGGCACCACCCTACCTCTTGGGCTTATGATTTGAACAAACTTGAATTTACACTACCTGAGGAGATTCAACATGAGTTTAATCTTTCCTGGTCCAATGGTTCTGGAGAAGATTAAAAAAAAAATTCCTATATACATGTATTCCTATGATAAACTTTTATCAGCAATTGTGGCTCCACCCTACCCCTGGGGGTCATGATGTAACAAACTTGAATCTACACTACCTGAGGATGATTCCACGAGTTTCATCTTTCCAGTCTCAATGGTTCTTGCGGCGAAGATTTTCAAAAGATTTTTCCTATATGTAAAACTTTGAGCAGGCATTTTGGCTCACCCTAACCCCGGGGTCATGATTTGTACAAACTTGAATCTACACTATCTGAGTATGATTCAACACGAGTTTCATCTTTCCTGGCCCAATGGTTCTTGAGAAGATTTTTTTTAAAAATGCCATTAATTTTTCTCTAATTCTAAATTATCTCCCCTTCAAAAAAACGAGTGGCCCTTCATTTGAACAAACTCGAATTCCCTTCACCCAAGGATACTTTGTAGCAAGTTTGGTTGAAATTGGCCCAGTGGTTCTTGAGAAAAAGATGAAAATGTGAAAAGCTTACAACGACAATGACTACGACGATGACAACGACAACAACGACAGACAACGGACAAATTTTTATCAGAAAAGCTCACTTGAGCCTTTGGCTCAGGTGAGCGAAAAAGAAGATACTTGAGTTGCTTTCTTTATAAGGCTTAATAAAACTTTGATTGTCTATTGTTAACGTTGCCCCAACTTTCCTTTTGGGCTGGGTCTTGAATTAGTTGTAATTGGCCCTGTGGTTCTTGCAAAGAAGATGAATATGTGAAATTTTTAGTCAACAAGGACAGACAATGGACAAATTTTATTCAGAATGAGTCACTTTAGCCTTTGAGTCAAAATATACCTTCAACAGATTGTGGAATAATTGTTATATTTTATATCTGGAGTTGTATACCACAAATGATGGAGTAATTTTTGACAATTAACACTCCACTGCTGTTAAACTTCTGTAGTTAGTATGCAAGATATCTGAAAAGTTGCAACGTGAAGACACTAACAATGAAGTCTGGCAAATCTTGAATGATTTTTTTGTCCTTTTATAACAGGTCTTTTACGCCAACAAAGCAACTGCTCGCTGCGAGATCTGTGGAAGTGCATGGCTATGGTCAGGAAATTGATTTCAGTAACACCTTGTATTGGTCAGATGAGTCTGCTGTAATGATAAATTTATAATAAACTTTGTAGTAATTTTTGAGTCATTTTTTGCCCTTTGCTTTTTCAAGCGAGGTGTAATTAACAGAATACAAGATGCCCATGTGCCACACTGCTTATTGGGCACATCAACTAGAAAATAGCACTGTTAAAACGCAAATTGTTATAACGATGCAGAATATAATAAATTGGGATTATTGTGTCATTACATTTTGCATCTAAATCAATCCAGAATTTAATAACACAAATGTAACAGCACACTTTTGAGGATTATTACATTTTGCACCAAGATCAATGCAAAATATAATAATGCAAAATGTAACATTTACATTCAACATGTATTTTGCCTATAAAGTGTGGGGAAAACTAATGCATTCATCATAACAGGGACACTGGGTCAAAAGATTAAAGATGTCATTTTTGTTTGATGTCACAAATGTTGAACGCGTTGGAAGTGCAACATCATAAGCAAAAATCAAATATCATGCTTACTTTGAACAGTTGCATTGGCTCTTCCATTAAATGGAACTTACCTGAACAATATTACAGGAATTTTGAAATGTAAATCACATTTGCAATGAAAGGCAAGATGATTTAATATAAGCAATAAATCATTCATTGCTTAAATAACATGATTTTGAGTATTATTACATTTTGCATTGTTACATTTTCAATTGCATCGAGAATAAGCAAAAGGCAAGAATGCAAGATGTAATAACACACTTTTTGGTCATGCAGCAAGATTGAGTACAATTTCCAACAGAGTAGTGGCCAAAGTTGTCCTTCAGACTTTGTTGTTCTTCAGAAGAAGATTTTTTAAGCTTTCTACTGTATATTCCTATATAAAATTTTGATCCTCCACTGTGGCTCAACCCTTCCCCTGGGGGGGGGGGGGTGTCATGATTTTAACAAATTTAAACCTACAGTAACTGAGGATGCTTCCACATTAGTGTCATCTTTCCTGACCTAGTGGTTCTTGAAAAGAAGACTTTTAAAACATGTCACCATATTTTCCCTATTTCCTAATTACCTTCCCTTTAAAGAGAGAGTGGTCCTTCATTTGAATAAAGTTAAATTCCCTTTACCTAAGGATGCTTTGTGGCAAGTTTGGTTGAAATTGAGGAGAATCAGGAGAAGAAATCAACATGAGGCCCAAGGGCCTTGAATCGCTCTTTTGTTAAACAGTACAAACTACTGTAGATCACTTAATTTTCACGACACCTTATTTTCGCGAGATAGTCATACAGTACCCGCATCGTTATTCTTTACAGGATACACGATACGATAGGATACACGCATGATACGATAGGATACATGCACGATACTTTAGGATACACGCACGATACTATAGGATACATGCACAATAGGACAGTATACACACACGATAGGATAAATGCAAAACACAATACATGCAAAACACGATAAACACCAAACACGATAGTCCTGATAAACGATCTTCAGGATAGGATAAACGCAAAACCTGATAGGATTGTTTCAAAATGCGGAACGTATTCTGACAAGACGAAAAGATTATTTTGTTTAGTTACTGCAATATTTTAAATTAAATATTTGCAAAGCTTCAAATCTAAATTATAAAGTATATCTAATTGTTGTTTATTTATATATATTTTTATACAATGATTAACCCCCTTCCCCGCAGTCACGCATTTTAACGCATATACCATTTCCTATTTCTAACGCAAAATCACGCATTTACTGTTTCCCCGAAATCACGCATTTTCACGCACTTTAAAAAGTTCATTTAATCTTCAATTTATTGCCATATTCCAACTATTTTATACTTGCTTGAATCTCATAAAATAAGAAAGGTTATTTTCTAATTAAAATATTATTTCAGAATATTATTCACGCTAAGCTTTAGAGAAATTTGTACCCGGCTATAAAGTGCTTGCGGGGA
>NW_026919087.1:0-15085 GCF_032062105.1 Saccostrea cuccullata | reverse complement strand
AATTACAAGAAGCCTTTCATTCCAACGTCATAAGTATCTGCCCACTGACGTCAAACACAAACACAACCGCATAGATTTACATGCATTTCGGCCCTGCTTAGTGCAAGACACTAAGACGGATGCATGAGATTTTATATGCATAGTAGGTATCCTCAGCTCCTGACCAAAATCGCTTGGCGAAATTTATATTCCGATAGAATGATCAAGCAATCAATTAGACAATCTTTCAATGAGTTTAACAGGGAAAAAAAAAGAACTGGAAATTAAATGTTATTCCGTTTAATGAAATAAAAAATCCATAAATACTCAAAATAAAAAAAACACATACAACAAAAATAAGGCAAAAGTATTTAAGGAATCACTGTCTTATTTGTTGGGTATGCCAGGGTATCAACGACAATGGGAAACATGGGATATATTTTTTGTCTTTATACATTTAATTTTGAAATAAAATTATGAATGAAGATCAGAAATGTTGTCTAAATACTACACGAGGCCTTCCATGTCTATTTCAATTGTGCCTGCAAACTGATGTCAGACACAAAGACAGCCACAGGAGATTTATATGCCTATTAAGCCCTCGTACCTCCTGACCTTTTGCTTAGCGAAATTAAGATTTGGAATCAACTCTGATGACTTTCAAAGTATGGGGCGCCGTTTTAATATTTTAAGGTATTTTCTGATAAAAAAAAAATTCCAAGAATTCGTGATATCAGGGAATAATTTTTTTGATATCAAGAATTCAAATTCCAATTTTCTGATATCAAAAAATGATTAGTATTTTCTGATAGCACAAAAACGATTTTTGATACCAGAATATAAGAACCATGTAAAATTACGACCGACTTAATGAATGGTCTCCGTGATGAGCATTCAGTAGGCCTTTCAACTGCCGCTAGGGGTCGGTGTTATGAACGATAACTCACTATTGAAACTTGTTTAGAGCAGGCTAGGAGTACTGTAGATCACTAAATTTTCGCGACACCTTATTTTCGCGAGATAGTCATTGACTCTTGATTAGCGAGACAAAATTTTCACGAATTGTGGTTATTGCTCTATATAATCTTAAGAAATACTTTTATACGCGAGAATTTAATTTTCGCGAGCACACTGTCTCGCGTAATTACGCAAAAATAAAGTTCTCGCGAATAAAAAGTGATTTACAGTATCTAACTGTTTACACGCAAGGCAGTTTTCAGCATTTCCCAAGTGTTTCTTTGCTCTCAGTAGAATGCAGTGGTTTTAAAATTTAGCACCAATGTTAAACTTTTTTACTCTATAGTTGCGGACACCGGTTAACTGCATATAATTAAAATTTTTAATTAAAATAAAAAGTTAAATCAACCCTCCTTCTCAGTTCTAACCTATTTAAATTTTTATACTCGGTCGTTCCCCTTCGTGCTTAGTAACACAAATAAGATGATCAATTGTTGCATTTACTTGTAACAGGAAGCGAAAAAGCGTTCGAACACAAAAAAACATATCATTAAATTTTCTTTTTCATAATAATCGTCAAAGAGAGTTTAAATATTGAATATAGTTTTAAAGATTCATTTGACCCTGATATTTAATGATGCAGACTGAAGGCATTCTCTTTCACATTTGTCAAAACTTTTTTGTACAAAACAATGTAAGGAACCCTTTTGTGTATATAACAGTACCAATGCTGAAGCAGCCTATTTATGTCATTCCTATAAACGATAACTCATAAATCGGCACTCAGTTGGTCATTTTTCACACCTGAGTTACCTGTCCTTAAACACAACATCGGAAAAGTCAATTATAAATGATTAACCTTTTTAAAGATGTAATTAATCCAGTTTGTGTTATTATCTTTATTGATAATTTCATGTACCTATAAATCTATCTATAAAATGTTTTTTACCATATGTGCAACTTGAAAAATTGGTTGAAAGGCCTACATTCAGCTTCCCGCCACATAAATTTGTTATTAATCAAATTCATTTCATTTCTTTTTTTTTTTTGGGGGGGGGGGGGGGTTCGTTCACAGACAAAACTCCAGCAAAAAATGCTCTTTTCTTCACTAGTTCCAAAAGAGTTTAGAAGTATAAAACATTCTATTTCAAAATCTTGTGATGCTTTAAAGCCCGATTTCAATTGAAAACACCTTACCCCTTTATTCAAACAGAGTTGAAATTGAGAGTAATTAACTATTTTACACTGATATCAAAATGATTTATCAATTACCTTAATTCGTCTGTGCATTCAAAAGAATGTTATGGCCAAATTACCATGAGCATTGGATTAAGTGTAACATGCAGGCGGGAATCAAGAGCTAACGTGCGCAGTTTTTTGTCAGATATCGTAGACGAGTCTTAGGTGTGAAACTTTTTTTTCAGACATTGAACACGCTGCTAGTAAATATTAATGCCGAGCTTTTGGCTGATCATAATAATCTCATCTGCAGGAAAATGCAATAACATGTTTTTTTTATGAAGGCACTGAAGGAACAGCCATATGTCTTTAAAATCTCAAAAGCACAACCAAGAGGAAATTTCATAAAAATGACAAATTGTTCATGCAATTCGTGATCGTGATCTAATAATGTGATCATTGCCTTTATTTGTTTCATTTACTTCAGATTTCTAAACACCTTTATACGTTTATATAAAAACGAAAATTCTATGACTTTTGTTTTTATTTTTCAAACCTGGCTCTATTTAGTACATGTAAGATCTTCTTTGATTTAAGATTATTTTTAAATTTGCTTTTTGGAAAACTTTTGATAAATTTTAATAATAACGAAAATACATAATATATACTTAAAATGTTCGAATTAAAAAAACAACATCTTTTTTGAAAAAAATATTTAAGAAAATGATAATTTATGTCACAATATTTACTACATGCAGCTCACTTCAAATCTTGCAATTCGAAGCTAGTTTTTGCTATCTCCAACAATATCAAACAAGAAAATATATATTGATGCAAGCGTCAAAAATCGGCCTCAAACCAATTAATTGTTCTTTTCATGAAGTAACTAAAGAACTGAAATGCGTGATCTATTTTTTAAATATCGACATTGCGTGATTTACTTATATAAATACTGCATGTAGTTGAGTGTAACAATGGCAATTTTCACGCCAAGATAACCACTGTCAACCGAGGCACAGCCGAGGTTGATAATGGTTTTCGAGGGGTGAAAATTTTCACTCAACTACATGCAATAGTGAATTGCGCGCACAGGTGTGTGAGTAAAAATGTCATTTAATCAAATAAATAATTAAATAATTGAATTTTATTTAAAGTTTTCCACAGATTAACGCTCAAATAATAAAATAAAAAATTAATTGGCTAAAGAGAAGCAAAACACTGGGTACATCTGACAAGATTCCACAAGAAACAAGGAAATTTAAAGAATTATAGTACCCTGCTTTTGGTGTCCTAGTGGATAGGATGTCATGACATGTATTTATGGCATAAAGTGAACAATTCGTATCACATGTCATGTAAAAGTAATCACTATTTTTTTTTTAAATTAGGTCAAGCATAAAGGTCAATGTAAATGGGTAAAAAATTATTAATAGCATGATCGGAAACATTTTGTTACAGGCTTCAGTTTCAGTTTCTTTGAGCCAACTGGCTCATCAGAGAATTTAAACATACATGATAATAATAAGAGAAAAAAAAACACAGAGAGAGTGAAGATAAAGAACACATACATGAAAATAATGCTATACACCAATCTTATTTTTCTTAACATTGTTACAGCATTCAAAAATTTGACGAAATTTAAGAGATCTTTAATTTTTTTTTTGGACGAGCAAAGCTCCTTATGCATTAATTTTTTCACGTTTCCAACTATCATTGATGTCCCTGGCATACCCTTCTTATATATCCATTTTGGAAAAAAAATGTTAATCAAGATAAATGCAGACTAATGATGTAGATTTAAATTACAAGAGGCCTCTCATACCAACCTCAATAGTCTCTGCCCACTGACGTCAAACACAAACACAGCCGCAAGAGGGGATCAGACATTATCATATTTTACGTAACTGATAAGCAAAGCTTGTGAATCTGACCCCCTTCTTGTTTGTGAAATTGTTCACATTTATACCGTCATTTTAATAAATGACATTATTCATCTACAAGAAAATGTTTTATTTGACTTTTACAAAGTTAGCAAAAACAAACTGCGGTTATCTTGATTTTAAGTATTAGAAGACATAAAGCAATTTGCAGGCATATTAGTCCTGCTTAGTGTCAGACACTAAGTCAGATACACGAGATTTATATGCATGTTAGGCTTCTTACCTCCTAACCTTTATATTATGTAATATAACCAAACGGAGAAGAAAAAACGCAGGTTCAGTTTATAAACTTTTTAGGGAATGAAAAAGCAATAGCAGATCCACAGTACAAATACAAAAACATATATACAATATCATAATACACATAATATGTTTGGCAAAATTTACACTTGGAATCATAATCAACTGTGATGATTTTCAAAGAGTTATCACAGAGTTATCACAGGAAAAAAACCAGATAGAAAAGTAAATATTTCCAGTTCAATACATGCGGCTGATAGGCATTAATGTACAGGCTAATGATGTTAATAAGAAATAAAATATCATTTTTAGAGTTGCACTGGGGTATGACATGAAGTCGGTCACGTGATCAAATTCTGTACCGACTTCATGTCATACCTCAATGCAACTCTAAAAAATGATATTTTATTTCTTATATTTATATTTTACGTTTTCATTCATTTTACAATAATTTAATTCTGGTTGTAACGCTGTATTTGATTGCATAAAAAATAATTTTATATCGTATAAAATGGGTTGCCTACGTCACAATGACATTCGTCAAAAACTTATCAATCCGCCTGACGTTACGTTCAAATTTTGTACAAATAGAAGTCATTTTGTTAGAACAATCATTTTTTTTTTACATCAAATGAATGATAGTTAAATTATAAGGAATGAATTTAATAGCTACCCATTTTATACGGTATAAACTGGGTTGGAACAGTTTACGCTTTTTTATAAACCGCTTCGCGGTTTATAAAGCGTAAACTGCCCCAACCCAGTTTATACCGTATAAAATGGGTAGCTATTAAATTCATTCCTTAAAACAAAAATAGGCATTATTTAGACTTAGATTTTGAAATGCAACGTAACGTTGCTACGACGTTATGTGAGTCACAGTCGCAACTTTCCAAATTGCACGTGCAGTTTGCTTTCCATACGCAAGAAAGTCTGATCATGTGACCGACTGCATGTCATCGAAAATTGAATTTCATTTTTTTAGTATTGTCATATAAGGAAAGACATTAGCAAATGTAAATATTCTTATAATGCAAAAAGATGCAATATACATATTCACAAAAATAGTTGGAACCCTATTAGTATCAAAGTATCTTGGCTTAGTTTGGATAAAATGTTTTTATGCCTCCTCTTTTTCCAAATGCTATAAAAAGGACAGTAGACAAATGTATATTGAAGTTGAATTTTATTGATCAAAATAAAGGTTTTGATCAATTAACAAAAATTGTAGTTAATATAAGCATCAAAGGTTACCAATTAAAAATGGACAATTGTTCTTTACACCTATAAAATATTTCTTACATACATGTATGATATTAACAGAACACAAACTCTACATTAAATACTGTTTGCCGAACACAGTTGTAAAACATGTATATACAGTTTTATTCATACAAAACAAAATCCAAAACTTAACATGTAAATACAGAGAGTATATAATATAGTTTGAATCTTATAACATTGGCAAAGGTGGGGACAATCATCCAAAATGTTTGTGATAGATGCTTGTGTATTTGCCCATGTGTCCAGCTTCACTCATTTTCATGTAATTGCTCGAGTCTCTTAGGCAGTCACATGGATGGAACATTTGAAAGGATGATAAGAACAATGCATATAATTTTAAAGACTTGCAATTGCCAGTGAATATCTTCGCACTGATGATCAACTACTCACATTGAGGAATAAATTATAAATTGGTTGATTGATTTTATGTTGTTTAACCTTTCTCTTGGGAATTTATCCCTGATATGAAGACGCCGACACTTGCCGGTGGAGAGCTGCAATTTTTGTCCTTAACTGGGCACTTACCGCCATTGAACAGTGTGGAGTCTTTTCGTGCCAGCACCTATTGCGACATGGGAACTCGATCGATTTACGGTCTCACTCGAAGGACCCGTTTCAACGTCCCACAGTGGGATTCGAATCCACGACGTAAGGATCAACTTCTTACTTAACGACTCTAGAGGAGACACTCTAACCACTGCGCCATGTGCGGCTCATTGATGAATGAAAGTGTCACTGGAATCCCGGTATGTGTACTATAAACTCGATGACATTTCCTATTATGTATTCATCCTTCCAAATTATGACACCAATTTATTAATTGACTCTGAAACTAATACATTTGAATGGTACAAAAATAATAGATATACATAGGAATCGTGACCAAAAAACCCCAAAATTTAAATAAATATACAACTCAATGGAAAATCATGCACAATGTAAATATATAGGGAATAACTGTTAAAACTTTGAAAATACGTTTCACAATCGTGAAGAGTTATCTGTCTTACATAGCCAAATTAGTGAAATAGAAATGCAAATATCGGTATATGGGACCGATTCTATATGACATACATGTACAACCGAATGTTAATACCAAAATATTCCCCGATCGTTCCCTGATCCCTAGGGTCCATGTCTCCAGCTCCTTAAATCACCTGCGTCATGATCGACTTTCTCTACACATATTATGGAAGTTGTTAGAATTTGTTTATATTGTTTGTGCAAATTTCAGTAAATATTAAAGGGTTATTGAATTTATATTGGTGAATATATGCCCAAGTTAGCTATTATGCAAATGTACAAAATTTAAATTGTTATCATAATTGAACTGTAAAAGATAAATAGAATCATTACGTTGTCCCATATGATGTTTTGTTGCATTGTGGGACATATGTTTATTCCCATTTATGCAATCTGCAGAACAGTCTTGTAAATTTACTTATTTTTGGTATGAATAAAGTTCGAGGTGTGTTGCCATTTAATTTTTCCGGATGGGTCTGAACTTTAGTTCCCTAGTGCGGTCAAGTCAGTAGCGTTTTCAGACCCATTTTCATGATTTTTCTGTTAACTTTAATTATAAGTTGTAATTACTGAGAATTTGGATTGTCCCCCTTTACAAAATTGGTTTATTTCTCATCTTTATATTTTATGACTGCTAAAAATTATATGTCATTGTTACAGTTATAGCTATAGTTTTGAGAATATCTTGAAAACAAACTGTTTTACAGACTTTTTACTCAATGAAGGAGGATAAGATAAGGTGATCTAGTGTCGAGAGGATTATGGAAAGAAAAAAGCTAGTTCATGGGAAACTGGGCTATCAAAATACTAATTGCATTAGAATAAATACAATTTAATCATAATTGCTATTTTATTCGTTTCTTCTGTAGACGTGCACGATAATGAAATCATGAGAAATCTTATTATTACATGAAATCACCCTGAAATCGACAACGACGCTAATAATTTAAGGGCGCGCTAAATTCACATAATTATATCTCAACTCTCCAAAAACCTTCGTTAAGATAACTTCCGTCCTTTTTGTTTATTGGTGCATTCATAATGAAGAAGGTATGGTTTTAGCTTTATTGCGCCCTAAAAATGTAATGACATCAAAACGTTTTGAAACTGGCTTAAATATTGGTTAAATAAATGACTTTTATAAATCAGGAAAGAATGTGACATGAAGGTTTACCATTCTGCAAATATGACGTAATTAATGTGAAGCATTTCTCTATTTTCAACAGAAAAAGCCCCAAAATGGCACGTTTCAAGGGTGATTTTCCTTTAGAAAACAGTGTCCACAGCCGTCGCCCACATTAATTTTTTGATAATTTGTGCAAAATTTAATAACAAATCACATATCTCAAGATCTATATGGGCGATTCCTGTGGACATTGTTATCTGAAATAAAATTCCATTGAAAATGGGTGTCTTCTGCAACTTTTTAAGAAAATACGGGAAAATGCACATGTTTATGAATTCATAATTAGCATTTAAAAACACATGTGAGAAAAATGACTTGTATGATTTTTCTGCGTGGAATTTCAATTATTTAAAAAGCATGAGTTTTCACTTTTTACACCAGTTTCATTTTTTAGAAAATCAAAGGGCAAAATTTGTATGGAAACAATACCTTCTTCTTTGATATTTTTCAAAAATATTTCTATAATATGCGTTTCAAACATTACCAAAACGTCGACCACAGCAGGAGACCTTGCCACTCTGAGTGGGCAATCAGTTGGTATATTTTCTCTAAACACCAGTTGTCAAAGGTTAGCACAGAACAGAATACGGTAATTAAGTTTCTTATGTTTAGGTCGTCGTTCCGCGAGGAGGATTGACCATCAACGACAGTCCTCCAACAAACTCGATTCTGGGCTGCTTTCACTGCATCCTGTCAGGTTATGTCCTTTGCCATTAGTAATTACTCCGAGTCAAGCAGGTGTTTCTTGGATGCCCCCGCCTTCTTTTGCCCTGTTGATTCCAAGTCCAGACCTGGCGTGTGATGCTGGATTGTGGCCTCCCTAGCTTATGTTTAATTCAGCCCTATTTCTTCTTATTGATTTGTACCTTCATTGCAATGGGTTGAATACAAAAATTGGTCTGGAAATCCAGTACATTGTTGCATAGAAGATTTGGTCTCCAAACACCACATAGATATACCTCATGAATCTTCAAAAAATTAAATTCATTTCTTATATTTACGTTAATTTTCTGATGACTTGCCATAAATTCAGGCCGTTTAATTGTCATTTTTAAAACAAAACAGTGTGCACTATATTTTTTGACCTTTTGACGTCAAGAGCGGTATTATGACGTAACAATGGAGATATTGATGCTTATTCGTTATACATACCTAATGTAGTTCATGAGAAAATATACTGCATTTTATTTTGTAAAGAATCATAAGAGAATTTTATTGGAAATGTAAATATTCAATCATAAACCCAAGAATCTATTTAATATCAACTTAAAAGTTCATGTGTGTACAAGTTTCATTATTGGGCTTTCAAATATGTCAAAAAGCCTGCATATTAAGTTATAGTGGGGTATGTTGTATATAATGTTGAAAAGTCATAAGATTTGGTGTTCTTGAATTTGGTAAATTTTTGTGATAATAAATTTTCCAAACGTTCCTTGGAAACTTCACTACTGTTAATATTTAAGTGAGGAGGAAAGAATGAAATATTATTTTAAAATAATATGTTTCATGGCATCATTGTATCACAACTTCAATTTTATCACAAACTCTTTTTTTAATATTCGGTTTTTATACTTATTTTTAGCCTGAGGGTTTATTTGTATCTATTTTTATAAATATTTGTCTTTGTAACTCATTATAAACCAATGAAATTGCAGAACTGTGATCACGTGGAAGTCACTTTTGTTTTTACCCTAGTATGAGAAGGACCATCGTCGCAAACCACGGCAAAAATGTACGATCCTCTCCCATTCTGGCCGAGGTTGAACGAGGAGAGAATTCTTCGTAGCTCATTAAAAATTGACCAATGCGAGTAAAGCATAGTCGGATGATGAACTTTATCGCGACCTTTCAATGTCCAATCAGAGTATAGGAAATATTTCTTGTATACTGTTGACGTTAGTGTTGATTTGGAAACAAAACTAACCGCTGACTGAATATGACGTCACAATAGAGATGGCGTAAATATTCAAAATTACGACACTTTTTGTGATCAAGAAGCCACGGGTAGGAGAGAGCTATATATGCGGACTCCGGACATGTCTTGTAGTGTTTTAAGGAGGTAAAAATTAACAAAGCTGCAGGACTAACAGGGTACTGGTTTTCACTCATTCTTTACAATACAGGCATTTGCCTAGCATAAGATAAATGGAGGGCATAAAGAGGCTTTGTTAACATTTCATTGAAGCTGTTCTGTATCTTTAATTTGTAAGAGTTTTTATGAAGCTTCTTAATCCAATTAAGAAATGGCAGTTCAAATGCATTTTCGTCGCTAGGAATATTAAAAATATACTCACAATCAATAGAAACACAACGCCCAAATTTAAGGATGAAAATTATAAACGGGAAATAGCAATATACCAAAAAAGTTAGGACATCTTTACTTTGCCAAATAAGTTATTTTACGGTTGTATGATAGTCATTCCATTACTGGAAGTTGCCCTCATAACAGAAATCAAAATTAAGCATTTTTTAGTTATATTATTGACAATATTTTGGGTACTGAAGGTTTTGAACCTGTTAATCATAAGTACTTATAGTATTGTACTAAAGTCCCGGAAATATCCTTCTTTCTTTTCCGAATGTAATGCCTGTATTTTCTCAAAATGACTGAAAGCACGTATTTTCATTGATAATGCTAAAAATTCTCAAATTAAAGAAAAAGGACAGCTACATTTGCAAAGATACACTACATAACGACTTTTAAGATAAAGACATTGATAAACCTGATGCATGATAGAAATCAGGCTGTGTTGCAACCACTATTGAAATAACGACCGTTAGAACATAACCTACTTATTCAGCAAATCAAATGCTTCCATTTCTCTTGAAGAATTGATTCTTCATTGTGAAGAATTCTTCTTTTTCTGAAAAATTCAACGGTGTCAGATTGGTTCACTTGACTATTATATGGGTGTGTCTTCATTGGTCTTTGTTCAGCACACGAAAAGAAACTATTCAAAACCCACGTGTTGTTTACAATCATGATATCTAAACTTTATAGGCCTTGCTACATTTTTTTTCCCACTGTAATCTTTTGTCGCCTTTTTGATTATTATTTTTTTCACATTTCGGTACATACAGAAAATACAACCATCGTCATATATATCAGAGACGAACCTTGTCTTTGAAGACAGATTTAATCACAATTTTCATCAATTTTTTATTTGATATTAGACAGCCATACCCACTCCTACTGACTAGGGCCTTTTCATTTTAACACAATCATTTTTCAAAAATGTAGATATTACGATTCTTGTTACATGGTTTAGCCCCCCACTTTTCTTGCAAATATATACATAATATAGGCACTGGAAATTAGTGTTTACCATTTTTTATTGGATAAGCCCCCCCCCCTTTCAATTTGCTTCCAACGCCTATGGTATTCATTAGTTCAGTAACTCTAATATCTTCACCATACCATTTCCCAAGTAAATCAAGGTATTTCATATATATTCCCGTGCTAACCTGAATGGGTTGGGAGTCCATTCTGAAACAGCGTGTGTTCGATATTGATTGCGTGCTCGATGTGTACAACGAGCGGTCAAGTTGAGCCTTATATATGACACAGCCGTGGGAGGAGTTAATTTTTAATCCATGCATTTGATTGGCTGAGGTTATGTTCTAAGTCAGTAAGATCATATGAAGAGATCTTCGTCACGAAGATGGGCTCCGCTTCGCTCCGCCCATTCTTCATGACGAAGATTTCTCTTCATATGATCTTACTATTACTTATTGAAATAATTATATCAATAGTGGTTGAGTGTATTTCAATAGCAAACATAGGTAATGACCACTATTGAAATACGACCACTATTGAAATAATTATATCAAAAGTGGTTGAGAGTGCATTTCAATAACAAACATAGGTAATAACCACATTGAAATACGACCACTATTGAAGTAATTATTTCAATAGTAGTAAGTGCATTTCAATAACAAATATAGATAGTAACCACTATTGAAATTTTGCTTCAAAATAGTAGTTGTATTTGGATCAGTGGATTTCAATAACAAACATAGATAGTAAGTTCTAACCACTATTGACAACTACTGTTTGAACAAATACTTGGATCGTGGATGAGATTCATTTCAATAACAAACATAGGTTGAAACCAATATTGGAATAATGTTCACTTTTGAAATTAAGATTTGGATCTGGATAAAATTATTGATTGCAATGGTGCTTTGAACAATGAATCAAATATATATTTGAAATAATTATTTCAAAAGTTTCTGACACGGTGATTTTTTTTTAAATACTGGTAGTATTTCAATAGTGTTTGAAATCTATAGTTTTATATAGAAATGCACTGTTGCAACCACTATTGAAATAACGATCACTATTGAAATAATTATCAATAGTGGTTGATAGTGTATTTCAATAAAAAACATAGAAATACAAGTAATAATCTCTATTGTGTAAATATCAACATCAGGTATTAACCACTATTGAAATAATTATTCCAATAGTGGTTGAGAGTGCATTTCAATAACAAACATAGGTGATAACCTCTATTGAAATACGACCACTATTGAAATAATTATATCAATAGAGGGTGAAAGTGCATTTCAATAACAAACATAGATAGTAACCACTATTGAAATACAACTACTGTTGAAATAATTATTTTAATTGTGGGTGATATTCATTTCAATAACAAACATAGGTTGCAACCACTATTGAAATAATGTTCACTCTAAAAATAAAGATTTCAATATGGATTAATAATTGATTTCAATATTGCTTTGAACAATAAATCCAACATATATTGAAATAATTATTTCAAAAGTTGCTGAAAATTATTGATTTTAATAGTAGTATTTGAATAGTGGTTGAATATATATTGAAGTAATTATTTCAAAAGTTGCTCACACGGTGAAATTTTTCTTTCAATAGTGGTAGTATTTCAATGGTGGTAAACCTATTGTGTTATATAACGCACTCATCCACTATTGAAATAAATATCTCAATAGTGGTCGTATTTTCAATAGTAGTTGCTTTACTATTTTGCTAATGAAATACACTCTCAACCACTATTGATATAATTCTTGAATAGTGGTAGTTATTTGAATAGTTGTTGCAACAATGCACTCTCACTCACCATTGAAATAATTATTTCAATATTGGTGGTCTTGAGCAGTGATTACTATTTATGTTTGTTAATGATATGCATTCTCACCCACTATTTAAATAATTATTTCAATAGTGGTCGTGTACGACAATAGTAGGTAGGATTTGTTGCTATTGAAATGCACTATTAAGTCATTTAATTATTTCAATGGTGGTAGTTATTTCAATAGTGGTTGCAACAAGGCTGTCTATGTTGTACATGGCGGACTAGCACGTTTTTATTAACTGGTCGGTAGGGGGGTGTTTTAAAAGTTATCTGTTAAGAGAGCTAAAAATAAACTTCCGGTAATGAAATAAAAATCATTCAACCGTAAAACAATTGATTTGGCAAAGTTAAAGATGTCCTAACATTTTTGGTACATAGTTATATCACATACATAATTTTCACCCTAAAATTAGGGTGTTGCATTTCTATTGATCGTGAGTAAATTTGAAACTGACATTTTGGAAAATCTAGTTCTAAGAAATGAATCTATGTGTATACATGTATAATGTTGGATTACCATTAGTAGAAATAATTCCAAGCTCCTCTAAAACAATTAAGATAATTAGCCTTTCAAACATGGACAATTTGCGGACAAGGTACCGAACACAGAACTTACGAAATGACGCCTTTAAATGACATTTTTGATACATGTTTGTCAATAATTTACCTTATTTAGAAATCTAATATGGCGGGTAGTTGCAAGCCTTCGTTATTTTTTAGTATAGAGGGGAAGACCAATATGTATGTACTTAATCATTCGCCATTTACAGAATTACATGGGGAGCTTAATTATGTATGCAAATTATCTATCATTCATTAGTTTTGATTTAAGTATTTTTGTTAATATATGACCTTTTCACACAATATCGGTCTTTCAAGTGCTTTGACAACACACTTTTTAAAAATGATGCACTTTGATATTTTTCACCATGCGTTAAAATGAAGACAAATGAACGCACTTTGAAAAAAAAATAGAAGAGCATAAAAGTTTGGACAATATTAACGCATTTTATTATCTTTTTTTTTTTAAATGCATTTAAATTGTCAATGAACATTTTCTTTTACAATAGAGCTTCTTACAACACTTTGAAAGAAAATCTTTGTGTAAAAAAATATGTACTTAGATTTAAGTAAAAGCTATCATGAATTTATTTTTTCTATTAAAAAACTGATGAGTTTATCTACCTTCATCGGGGACGAGGAGAAAAGAACCTATCGTGGTCTACGATAACAACGAGATTAATTCAGATAGTATTTCTATTTATAAACATGAACATATATATAAAGAATATAAAATGAAATCAGGAACAAAAAATCTTAAAATTAAAAAAATTTCCTACGAAACATATTTTTTTCATTATTTCAACATTAGCTCAACTTAACATTAAATAGCTCTAACGTGCATGTATATAATTCATCGGGTTAAAATCTCTCTCTCTCCATGATACTAGTATTCAAATTCATTCATGGATTATGATGATTGTAAAGATTGACTTCCAGTAGAAAGTTTTTTCTCGAAATTTATTGAGATAATTCAAAAATTCTACATAAAAAAACTTAAGAGATTATCTCTTCTTAGATAAATGTTTGAATACTCTCCGGCCAAGAGATTAATTTCAGTGAGGAAATCAATCACATGTGCTCTTTTTCCTTCATAAAAAATAAAATTGCTTATTAATTCTCAAATTAATTTAAGATCAGATTAAAAACAAAACTTTAAAGCAAAACTTTACATAAATGAATGTAGTGAATTGGAACCTAAAATGGATGACCTGTTTAAAAAGATACGTAAGTCAATTATACAGGAAGTATTTTGAGAAGTATTCTCGGCTGGAAAATTCGTTAATTAGTGGTAATCTGTCTATTAATTAGTAAGCGCTGTCATATTTTTTAACCTTTCAAATCATATGTCGGATATTTATTTAGGAGGTATATCAATTTCAAACGGAAAACCAAATCTGAGTACCAGTTTTATTCACTTGACATATTTGATAGATATCCACTTGATCTTGTACAATATATGACATTTTGAACATTTCACCACTTCAAACAGAGTACTGTATAACAATTATGAATATGAGAGTATTGTTTATCTGAAAATATTTATTTCCTTTTATCGTGTCTAAACGAGTTGAGGAATTATTTATGTTTAATGAAATTGATTTAGATTAATATTGTGT